>NC_140292.1:13788858-13793858 GCF_964030765.1 Micromesistius poutassou | reverse complement strand
AGCCCAGGTCTGAGCCCAGGTCTGAGCCCGTGTCCGACAGTAAAGCAGCCGAGCCGTTTCTCCGTTCCACTGCTTCACTCACAGTGGTGATGAGCTAAGCCTTCAAGCTCACCCAATTTGCTAATCGAACGACAAATGACAAAATAAATCCACAGTTCAGGAACAATCTCTAGAAAGGAGAAGCGGCCGTGGCGGTTTCTCTTTGTACACCCCAGCATTGTGGTCGCTCCTTTTTCATATCCCGGGACTTTCTGGGAACAGATCTACTCTCAAAGCCAGAGAGGCCAGTCCGTCTAGTGCTACGGCTGCACAGACACCCCGCCCCCTCCCAAAGAGGTAATAATTCGATTAAAAGTTCAAATAAATGAAGTTTGTGGGTGTGAATGTGGAGAGGCTGGTATTATGTTCTTGTACTTGTCTCTCTTTCCATCTCTTGGGTTCTGTCAGCCACAGAGAACTCTCTCCCCTGTGATCCCTTTCTTCGCCCGCTCTCCTTCTTCTGCTCGCAGCCTAACAGTGCAGACAATGGCCGCCCAGACACAGTTGTAGGAAAAATTACTGCTTTACATTTTTCCTCTCTGTCTCTTTTTCCACTACACTTCAGAGAGAGAGAGAGAGAGAGAGAGAGAGAGAGAGAGAGAGAGAGAGAGAGAGAGAGAGAGAGAGAGAGAGAGAGAGAGAGAGAGAGAGAGACCTGTCGTTTAATATTCTTTTTTAATCAGTGAGAAAACTCTGGTGAGAAAGGGCCCGGGGATGAAGAAGGTGGGAGGAGAATGAAGTGAAACATTCTTGTGGTGATCTTGCTGATGGGAGGAGGCGGAGCCGGCCCGGCGCCCTTTGTGTGGACAACTAAAACAGCTTTTGTCATACGGGCGCTCAATAAAAGGCACACAGACTATGTGTGAAAACGCTGCGGCTTGGACCAGCAATAGACGCGGCCGACACAAGACAAGGTTTAACTACGGCCACGGTGCGGCTACAAAGGGACACCTCGTCGCCAGCGCGACTGTTTATCCTCCGGGCTGCGCGGTCGGAGCCCGCGTTAACATATTAAAGAACCCCGAATAAAACACGGTGCTTCACAGAGCGCCGGCTCCTCCTGAGCTCCTCGTCAGCGTCAGAGCGGGTCAGAGGGGCTAGTGTCCGTCACGCCGCTCCCCTCCGGCCCCCAGCTCCGGGAGGCCCTTGATGAAGGGACATCTGGGCCCTTCGCCCCGGGGCCGGGATGTTTCTTGCCAGTTTCTCTGTGCAAACATGTGACACTTTCCACTATTTAGCCTGGCCCCCGTGGTCATATATCTAATGGGCTCTGTGTATTAGCTGGACTTAATGCTTCCGGCCTGTTTGTGGCCCCGGGGCCAAAAGGCAGAGTGATGTGTGTGAGAGGCTGAAGTTCAGTCTGGGTGGTCAGCGGGGGTGATAAAACATCACTGGAGCGGCCTGAGGCATCACCATTCATGTTAACCAGGAACCAGCAGAGAGCGCCCGCTGGGTGCAGAGCTACGGCCCGGCCGGCCCACACAGCTCACTGCTGACGCTCATCAAACCAGTACATGTACAGATGTTACAGATGTTACAGATGTTACAGATGTTACAGATGTTACAGATGAGAGGAGGATGCAAAGCGGAGGGCAGGGAACGAACAACGTGGGAGCCCAGCACCGACCTTTGAGGAACTCTATCTCCAGAACATCAGGGGTGTCGGGGGAGTCGGCAGGGTTCTTGGTCATGAGGTACAGGTCCACCGGAGCGTGGGTCTGCAGAGAGAGAGAGAGAGAGAGAGAGAGAGAGAGAGAGAGAGAGAGAGAGAGAGAGAACGCAATTGAAATAGAAATCTCACAGACACAAACGAGTGTCGTTCACCGGGGACTCACAGGAGGACTCGTGGTGACGACAGAAAGAGGAAGGGAACCAGGAGATAACAAAAAACTAGAACAAAAATCAACGTTTCAATCGTTCCCCTCCGTTTGGTGTCATTGGCCCCGTGTGGCCCTCCACCACGGGGTGGCCCTCCACCACGGGGTGGCCCTCCACCACGGGGTGGCCCTCCACCGTGGGGCGGGGCCGGACGTCAGAGAGAGACCACAGACACGTCTGACCTGAGCACAACGAACCGGAGGAGCTAGAAATGTCCTCCAGCGCCCTGGCTGCCTCTCTCACCGTTTGGATGTTTTTTGAGGGATGTTTCTCTGCCATTTCGGTTTCCTATTTAAATAAAGATGTTTTTTTTCCCTCTAATGGACCTTGTACCTCAAAGCGTAGACCAGGACTGGGCTGTGACACACGTCAGACAGCTGTAATGTTTCCAGTGGGAGGGAGAGGCTCCACCAGGTGACGGCGCAGCCCGCTGCGTGGCGGCGGCGGCGGCGGCTGCGTCTGCCCTTGCAGCACGCGGCCCAACACAACAATTACACGGCATTAGGACCAGACGATGGCCAGTGTCTCCTGAGCTGAGGCAAATTGCAGGGGTGTGTGTGTGTGTGTGTGTGTGTGTGTGTGGGGGGGGGGGGGGGGGGGGTAAACTATGGGGACTATGCAAAATAACCACCGGGTGCATTTAAATGGAAAGCTTTACCAGACGCCCCAAATCATCATACAATAACTAATGGCCGCGAGGCCGCCGGCCGGCGCAGACAGGAGGAGACCAGCAGCCAATCACCCGCCCTCCTTTAACTAAACACCACATTTGCCGGCCAGGCGAGCATCGCACGCACTCACTCAGGTTTTTTTATTTTCTGCGGCTTTATTTTCTGCTTCAGTGCCCCGAGAGAGACGGCAAATGAGAGAGAACGGGAGAGCAGGGAAATGACGCCCGTGAAAAGCCTTGTGATGCATACAGTCAAAAAAAACCATCAGATCTCCTGAATATTAACTCCAGTAGACGGCCTGCAGTCCTTCTGGATTCTCTGACTAAGTGACAGTTACCATGGCGATTCTTTTATTAAAAAAAAAGATCTATTTCTCAGAGACCTGTTTGTTATTCCGATCTGGAAGAAAAAAAAAAAAAGGTAAAAAAGAGCAAAAAAGTATTAATTGAATTATCATTCTGACAGTATTATCTCTACAAACCACAGGGGATTCTAAAGTTCACCGTTAGGGATGGACTAAGGCTACTTTAATACATTTAGCACGTTATGATTCAACAACACATGCTGCCTTCTTCAGCATTTTTCAGTGTGTGTGTGTGTGTGCGTGTGTGCGTGCGTGCGCACTGTTTCCAGTTTGCAGGATATCAATGCATTTCCAATGCTAGCCCCCCCGCAGGTGGACCTGTCCCGACTCCCGGGAGCTGAAAGGGGGAGAGGGGGGGGAGGTGACGGGGAGGGGGGACACATTGGGGAGAAATGGGGCGTGAAGCGCACCATCACGTAGCACAGAGTAGCTCACTTCCTGCTGCCGTCATTATTGTGCTCAAAGTGCCCCACAGAACGTAGAGAGGGCCGCCCAGAGCCGGGAGAAACTTCTGGAACCGTGGCTTTCAATCAAGCCCTAAAGCAACACAAATAACAGAACACATGTGAACATGAATACACATGAATACACACGGAGAGGAGAGAGAGACAACAACAGAGGGTTGGCCAAGCCTCTGCCCATGAAGCGGTGACATCACACCTCAAACCTCGCCTCCACACGCGGCGCTCAGCGAGAGGAGAGCGGGCCGCGTAGCGACGTGGCGCCCGCTCGGCCGCTAGCGCCTCTAGCCACGTTAGCAGCTAGGTGGACCCGGGGGAGGCCAGGCCCGACACGCGGCCCCCGCCGACCCTGCAGCGTTAAGGGGCCAGATGTGCTCGTGTGTACATACACGTCACCGGCGCACCCCTCCCCTCTACAGGTGACCCCACTATCTCCCACCCTCCCTCCCACCGGCGGTCGTCCAGGCGACCCCCCCCCCCCCCCCCGCCCCGGCCCCCTGGCTGGACGGCGGGGCTTCATTTCCTGCCGCTCAACGGAGCCGTCGTTACGCTCCGTGACCGCGGGGGCCATGACACACACTAACCTCTACTGCCCCCCCCCCCGTCAGGAGGAGACGTCTTAATGACCGCACAAGTGTCAGGACGGGGGCCCTGGGGGACGGGGGCCCTGGGCCCCTGGGGACGGGGGCCCTGGGGACGGGGGCCCTGGGGACGGGGGCCCCCTGGGGACGGGGGCCCTGGGGCCCTGGGGACGGGGGCCCTGGGGGACGGGGGCCCTGGCTGCTAGTGCCGGGGAGGAATATATGGGAGGGGGAGAGAGGCAGAGAGATAGGGGGGGAGAGCGAGGTAGAGGGACAGAGAGAGAGAGAGAGAGACAGGGGGGGGCGAGAGAGGCAGAGGGACAGAGAGAGAGAGAGACAGGGGGGAGAGCGAGCGAGCGAGCGAGCGAAGAGCGAGCGAGAGAGACACTCAACAGAATGAGTGTGAGCCTGGTTCACCCACCTGAGCGCTACACGGGCCGGTGTGCTCCGGCCCGGTGCGGCTGGGGGCCGTCAGGGAGGACGCGGCCGTGTTTCAGCCCTGTAACCCCGACCACAGCGGGACGCCCACGCTCATCCAGTGGCCAACATGTGAGCGGCCATTTAGACACTCCTTTTATCCTCCTGCTCAGCAGAGAGGGCCCATTGTGCCCCCCCCCCCCCAGCGAGGCCTCGGGGCGGTAACCAGAGCAGGACGCCGGCCCGCGGCAGGACGACCTCCAGGGCCGGCGGGGGAGATAAGATGGGGACATGTGGTGTGTGGATCAGAGCTTTAGTTCCTCTCATCACTGAGGCGCTGGTGGTTTGTTTAATGAGGTCTTTGTCTCACGCGCTGCGGCGGCTTATCAATGTAGAGAGAAGAACGCGCTCGAGCTGAAACACATCAGGTTCTTTTAAAACCTTAACACGTTAGACCACGGTGACACACACACACACACACACACACACACACACACACACACACACACACACACACACACACACACACACACACACACCACACACACACACACACACACACAACACACACACACACACACACACACAC
>NC_140292.1:13708316-13788658 GCF_964030765.1 Micromesistius poutassou | reverse complement strand
GCTAGTGAACTAGTGGCTAGTGAACTAGTGAACTAGTGGCTAGTGAACTAGTGAACTAGTGGCTAGTGAACTAGTGGCTAGTGAGCTAGTGAACTAGTGGCTAGTGAGCTAGTGAACTAGTGGCTAGTGAACTAGTGAGCTAGTGGCTAGTGAACTAGTGAACTAGTGGCTAGTGAACTAGTGGCTAGTGAACTAGTGGCTAGTGAACTAGTGAACTAGTGGCTAGTGAACTAGTGGCTAGTGAGCTAGTGGCTAGTGAACTAGTGGCTAGTGAACTAGTGAGCTAGTGGCTAGTGAACTAGTGAACTAGTGGCTAGTGAACTAGTGGCTAGTGAGCTAGTGGCTAGTGAACTAGTGGCTAGTGAACTAGTGGCTAGTGAACTAGTGAACTAGTGGCTAGTGAACTAGTGGCTAGTGAACTAGTGAGCTAGTGAACTAGTGGCTAGTGAACTAGTGAACTAGTGGCTAGTGAACTAGTGGCTAGTGAGCTAGTGGCTAGTGAACTAGTGAACTAGTGGCTAGTGAACTAGTGGCTAGTGAACTAGTGCTGGTGAACTAGTGGCTAGTGAGCTAGTGGCTAGTGAACTAGTGGCTAGTGAGCTAGTGGCTAGTGAACTAGTGGCTAGTGAGCTAGTGGCTAGTGAACTAGTGGCTAGTGAGCTAGTGAACTAGTGGCTAGTGAACTAGTGAACTAGTGGCTAGTGAACTAGTGGCTAGTGAGCTAGTGGCTAGTGAGCTAGTGGACTAGTGGCTAGTGAACTAGTGGCTAGTGAGCTAGTGGCTAGTGAACTAGTGGCTAGTGAGCTAGTGGCTAGTGAACTAGTGAACTAGTGGCTAGTGAGCTAGTGGCTAGTGAACTAGTGGCTAGTGAACTAGTGAACTAGTGGCCAGTGAACTAGTGAACTAGTGGCTAGTGAGCTAGTGGCTAGTGAACTAGTGGCTAGTGAGCTAGTGAACTAGTGAACTAGTGGCTAGTGAACTAGTGGCTAGTGAACTAGTGAACTAGTGGCTAGTGAACTAGTGAGCTAGTGGCTAGTGAACTAGTGAACTAGTGGCTAGTGAACTAGTGGCTAGTGAACTAGTGAACTAGTGGCTAGTGAACTAGTGGCTAGTGAGCTAGTGAACTAGTGGCTAGTGAACTAGTGAACTAGTGGCTAGTGAACTAGTGAACTAGTGGCTAGTGAGCTAGTGAACTAGTGAACTAGTGGCTAGTGAACTAGTGAACTAGTGGCTAGTGAACTAGTGGCTAGTGAGCTAGTGAACTAGTGGCTAGTGAACTAGTGGCTGGTGAACTAGTGAACTAGTGGCTGGTGAACTAGTGGCTAGTGAGCTAGTGGCTAGTGAACTAGTGGCTAGTGAGCTAGTGGCTAGTGAGCTAGTGAACTAGTGGCTAGTGAACTAGTGGCTAGTGAGCTAGTGGCTAGTGAACTAGTGGCTAGTGAGCTAGTGAACTAGTGGCTAGTGAACTAGTGGCTAGTGAACTAGTGGCTAGTGAGCTAGTGGCTAGTGAACTAGTGAACTAGTGGCTAGTGAGCTAGTGGCTAGTGAACTAGTGGCTAGTGAACTAGTGAACTAGTGGCTAGTGAACTAGTGAACTAGTGGCTAGTGAGCTAGTGGCTAGTGAACTAGTGGCTAGTGAGCTAGTGAACTAGTGAACTAGTGGCTAGTGAACTAGTGGCTAGTGAACTAGTGAACTAGTGAACTAGTGGCTAGTGAACTAGTGAGCTAGTGGCTAGTGAACTAGTGAACTAATGGCTAGTGAACTAGTGGCTAGTGAACTAGTGAACTAGTGGCTAGTGAACTAGTGGCTAGTGAGCTAGTGGCTAGTGAACTAGTGAACTAGTGGCTAGTGAACTAGTGAACTAGTGGCTAGTGAGCTAGTGAACTAGTGAACTAGTGAACTAGTGGCTAGTGAACTAGTGAACTAGTGGCTAGTGAACTAGTGAACTAGTGGCTAGTGAACTAGTGAACTAGTGAACTAGTGGCTAGTGAACTAGTGGCTAGTGAGCTAGTGAACTAGTGGCTAGTGAACTAGTGAACTAGTGAACTAGTGGCTAGTGAGCTAGTGAACTAGTGGCCAGTGAACTAGTGAACTAGTGGCTAGTGAACTAGTGGCTAGTGAACTAGTGAACTAGTGGCTAGTGAACTAGTGAGCTAGTGGCTAGTGAACTAGTGAACTAGTGGCTAGTGAACTAGTGGCTAGTGAACTAGTGAACTAGTGGCTAGTGAACTAGTGGCTAGTGAGCTAGTGAACTAGTGGCTAGTGAACTAGTGAACTAGTGGCTAGTGAACTAGTGAACTAGTGGCTAGTGAGCTAGTGAACTAGTGAACTAGTGGCTAGTGAACTAGTGAACTAGTGGCTAGTGAACTAGTGGCTAGTGAGCTAGTGAACTAGTGGCTAGTGAACTAGTGGCTGGTGAACTAGTGAACTAGTGGCTGGTGAACTAGTGGCTAGTGAGCTAGTGGCTAGTGAACTAGTGGCTAGTGAGCTAGTGGCTAGTGAGCTAGTGAACTAGTGGCTAGTGAACTAGTGGCTAGTGAGCTAGTGGCTAGTGAACTAGTGGCTAGTGAGCTAGTGAACTAGTGGCTAGTGAACTAGTGGCTAGTGAGCTAGTGGCTAGTGAACTAGTGAACTAGTGGCTAGTGAGCTAGTGGCTAGTGAACTAGTGGCTAGTGAACTAGTGAACTAGTGGCTAGTGAACTAGTGAACTAGTGGCTAGTGAGCTAGTGGCTAGTGAACTAGTGGCTAGTGAGCTAGTGAACTAGTGAACTAGTGGCTAGTGAACTAGTGGCTAGTGAACTAGTGAACTAGTGAACTAGTGGCTAGTGAACTAGTGAGCTAGTGGCTAGTGAACTAGTGAACTAATGGCTAGTGAACTAGTGGCTAGTGAACTAGTGAACTAGTGGCTAGTGAACTAGTGGCTAGTGAGCTAGTGGCTAGTGAACTAGTGAACTAGTGGCTAGTGAACTAGTGAACTAGTGGCTAGTGAGCTAGTGAACTAGTGAACTAGTGAACTAGTGGCTAGTGAACTAGTGAACTAGTGGCTAGTGAACTAGTGAACTAGTGGCTAGTGAACTAGTGAACTAGTGAACTAGTGGCTAGTGAACTAGTGGCTAGTGAGCTAGTGAACTAGTGGCTAGTGAACTAGTGAACTAGTGAACTAGTGGCTAGTGAGCTAGTGAACTAGTGGCTAGTGAACTAGTGAACTAGTGGCTAGTGAACTAGTGGCTAGTGAGCTAGTGGCTAGTGAACTAGTTGCTCGGCCCCCTGAATCTCTGCGTTGTGGAGAAGCGCTCCACCGAGCTGCCGCCCAGCGAGGCTCCAGGCAGCAGCTCCCCCGGGCAGGACGGGGTCGGGTGAACGGTTGTCGGGAAACTCAAAAGGATAGACACACGGATACGCCTCTTATTATAGTGAGGACTCTTAAGCAGAACAGCCTCTTACCTTGGGATTCTCCAGGATGCCAGACTCGTAGCTGTTTCAAAACAAAGGTTGGAGACCGACAACGTGAACATCTTATGACACGGATTGGGTTTGGGTAAGGATCTGATGTTAGGACAGAGCTGGCTGTATCTGACCCTCTCCCACCTTATGTGCATGAGGTTGGCGTCCATGCTCCACGGCGCTTTAGGGGTCACTGGCACTGGGATGTTATGCTCCTAGACGGTCAACACAAACAACAACACAAACCACGACATGAGATCCAATCCAGAGTCATTGTGAGTGAGACTCAGGACAGAAAAAAACGATCCCTCTTGAAACCTCTGCATTTGTAAACCACAGTAAACAGCACTTGTACTTCTTTGTCAAAGGTGTTTTATGTTTCCAAAATTTCATCAGTGAAAAATCCTTTGGTTCACTATTTCTAAGAAGCAGTGGATATTTGTTTGTCGCAGGATCGGCATGAGGTAAGACCCGTGCAGGGCAAGGCTGAAGTAGCAGATTCTACCTAAGAGTGAGCGGCGCCCTCTGCTGGATGAAACGGGACAGTGCGCCGCGATGAGCCATACGGGGACCATTCGGTACCAACCAAATAAAGTTACCTTGGCATATTCCATCAAGTCCTTTCTTCCACGGAACCGGTTAAAGAACTCTGGGATTCTCCAAGGTGAAATGATCTAGGTACAGAGAACAATATTGGTGTTTTAGCAAGATGAGTGTACAACAACAACAACAACAACAACATGTTATAACATTTTGATCAAGTATCAGCAATAACACCATGAAATAGAGATCCATACCTTCACTTCCGGGAAAAGGGCGTAGCATGTGAGCTCAAAGCGGACCTGGTCATTACCCTGAAAAAGATGTAGATCAATTAATTAATTGAACGATCGCAATGATGATCAATTATCACTTCATTTTCAATCAATAATTTACATAGCTATGTTCTGTGCCCCTTTTATTACCATGTTTTGATAACAGATGGCATTAGGCCTACGGCTAATTGCAGATCCAATCTCAAACAGTAGTAAACTTAGAAAGTAGCAAACTTGATTAGTTGGTATTGGTCTCCCCCTAGAGGCGAAACAATATTACAGCATTATGAGATGCAGCTGTGTCGTACGTCCGATGGTATGTTTGAATCAGGTGAGCAGGACAACGTTTAATTTGAGTATTCTGTTAATGGTTAATTCACTAATATTTGAGGTCGACCCACAAAGCACCTGTTGCACTCCTACCATTGAAGGCAAAGGAATTTCGGTAATCTCTTTAGTTTCAGGTCCAACCAGGTTCTGGAAAGGTTTTCCCTGCTTAAAGTGAACTCAAGTGAATTCACTTCAGGCAGTGAATCCAAAATCTGTTTTATTAGTTTGAACAAGTCTTCTATGATCTTAGACATAGTAAGCTATTTTGTCAATGTTAGTTAAATAGCAGCATAGCACAAAGGAGACGTTTGACAGCTCTTCCTGCTTGAGAGATCTTCCTTCTAGAGAGCTGTTCTGCTAGTGTTTTGATCTGCTGGAGAGCTCTTTGAGGGCTGTTCTGCTAGAGATCTCTTCCTGCTAGAGTGCTCTGTTGGTAGAGTGACGTAATATAAAGAGTTACAGTACCTGTAGGGAGAAAGTTATTGTGGATGAATTGGTCAACACAGGACTTTTAGACTTAGGGCGTATTCACACCTTGTTTGGTTCGAACCAAACCAAAAAGAATGGCTGGAGTGGACCTTTAGGGCTGGTGTGAATACAACCCATCCAACTCTGGAGCGGACCTTTAGGGCTGGTGTGAATACAACCCATCCAACTCTGGTTCAGACTAAACAGTCGGACCGAGACGTAACAGGCTCCCGCTCAGCCGTGCACATTATGGGAAGTATTGTTTAATTTGCAGTAACGCCAAGATTAGCAGCACATTGTTGGACCGTCGGGTGAAAATTAATCGTGGCTCAACTTGGAGTAAAGAGGAGACGGAACGTCTGTTGGATATTTGAACAGACGCCCACATAAAAAGTAGGGATGCACGATAACTTTTTTTTTTAACCAATACCAATAACCGATAACTTTCAGCTCCTAAAGGCCGATACCGATATCAATAACCGATAACACACACACATATACATATATATGATCATGACATTGTTGCTCAGACATCAGTAGAATCAACGGGGGGTTTAGGGGGGCGAGCTTGCAAGGGGCGGGATATGACATAGGGTCCACGACGGCCCCTGTCACTCAGGTGTGTTTTGGTCTGACCGCAGCAACGGAGGCAGAATGGGCAGAACTCATCGTGATCATCTTAAATGTTGCTGCGATGCATCATCATCATATGCATCATAATAATAAGTGTTACGAGAGTTAGCGCATGTGTATGCGCGAGAATGGCAGAGTGTGTGTGTGTGTGTGTGTGTGTGTGTGTGTGTGTGTGTGTGTGTGTGTGTGTGTGTGTGTGTACGAGTGAGGAGAGCAAGCAGTAGCGTGTGTCAGTTTAGTGAAGTAATGAACGAGTCTGGTTGTCTCTGTGCCAACGTGTACTGTAAAGTTAGTGAAACTAAGAATAAAGTACACAGCCTTTCAATAATTGGCAGCTGCTTCATTCCGACCACATTCCGACCTATAAGCAGACCCACTGCCGGTCAAAGGGAAAGGTGTTACCCCCGAGAGAACATCGACGTCTTCCCTGTGCTCTCGACTACGGTCTGGGAGCCGACAGCAGGAAAGGTGTAACATAATAATAAAAATAAACGTTTTCTATATACGCGTGCAGCTGTTAACTCATGTATTGTAATTGATTGTATGATGTGTACTTTTAGGGTTACGATAAGACCTTTAATTTAGCGTTAGTGGGAGCGGGGCACTGAAATTATATAGGCTATGTTATCGGGGCTATTCGTCATGATATCGGACTTATCGGAATGACGTAATAATTTCTATTATCGGCCCGAAAATTATCGTGCACCCCTAATAAATAGTATGCTGGAAAACACACAAAGCTGATGCATTTAACACATTCAGCACCAGGGTGAGGGAGGAGAGAGAGTAAACATTGTGTTTTGGTCCGGACCAACGAGGGTGAACTAAAGGACTGGTGTGAATATGCCCTGAGTTAACTTATTATATTATTTGTTACAGTCACAGTTCTGTTCAGGTTTAGGCAACACAACTACTTGGTTAAGTTCAATAGCACTTCCTGCCAGAAAAAGCTTATCTTATCTTTGCCATCATACGCCAACCAGTTTGTGACCGATATCACATCTCCTAAATGGTGGAGAAATGTAGGGGGGGGCAGAAAGGGTCGGGCAGGTGCTAAGACCCTTAATAATGTGGCCGCACATTTCATAGACCAACCCTTGAACAATAAGAGGTCTATGTTGTTCATTGTTGTGTCAGGTGAGGTGGGAGTTTCAAGCTTCAACTTGAAATGCTACCCAACAGATCTGTGCTTGTCTGCCTGCAGGCCGGGCTGCGCCCACCTTCCCCGTGGCTCCGTGGGACACGTACTGCGCTCCCTCCCGCTGGGCGATCTGCACCTGGCGCCGGGCGATGCAGGGCCGCGCCACCGAGGTGCCCAACAGGTAGCGGTCCTCGTAGATGGCGTTGGCCTGGACCGACGGCCAGATGAACTCCTCCACAAACTCCCCCCGCAGGTCCTCGATGAAGACCTAGGGCAGAGGGGGGGCTGCTCTGACCATCAACGGGTCCATTCACTCGTTGCTTAGCAGCAGAGTCCAAAGAGACTTCCAGTGCCTTTTTGGTTTCGTTGGCTTTCAAGCGGGCAGGGGTTGAACTACGTTATAAACAACGTCATGAGCACCAGCACCTGAGGGCTATTCCATCAACCAAGCCAAAGGCAAAGCCAGGCTTATTACGCTTAGCCTCGCTACTTTCACTTAAGTAACCATGGCAATTTAACCGACCAAACCAACCTGGGCGGTAGCAGGCTAACTGCCAGGCTTACTTGAGCGAAGTGCAAACAGCCTATATTTTCCCTAATGGTCAAAGGTTAAATTATGCATATAAAATAATTAAATTAATTGCTATATTTTGTTATCTTGGATATTTTCCACAATATTCTAGTGCAATCGGGAACAGGCAGTTGGGTGAGTACTAGTAATACTACTTACACATTCAACATATATCAAACATATCAAACTCAACTTGGCTGTTTGATCGGTTTTCTTGCACTGTTTTTATGCACTGTTTAAGCACTCCCTAATATTGTAATATTGTATTGTAAATATTGGCTTGTATAGTATTCTTCTTGTATATTACTTCCCTGCATATATATTTTTTCACATTTATACTTGTTTTGAACTCTTATTCATTTTGTAACATGTTGTTTGCTGCCGCTGGGATTAATAAAGCTACCTATCTATCTATCTATCTATCTATCTATCTATCTACTTATAAACAACGTCATAAACAACATCATAAACAACGTCCAAAATGGGGCGTTATAAACACTATCTGAACCAGCATTGGTCACACAGAGTTGGACATTGCCTGATTGAAATATCTTCAAGCAACATTAACACTATACCACTGACATTGTGGGAATTGTTATGTTTCGGGAAAAGTGTTTTGATTCTCAGGACTTCATCTTCATCAGAAGAATCATACCTCTAGGGTGTGTTATGGAAAAATCCACATGTTGCGACCTTTTTATGAACTTAGGCTTTTTTTTCCCCTATTCCGTGTTCTATGTTCTATGTTCTATGTTCAGGGCTCACTCAGCTAGGGAGGAGAGTGGTGTATGCAGGTAGTTCTTCACCCACTTTCTTGGCACCCAGCTTCTCTGCCTTCAGGCGGGCCTCGTCAAAGTCTTCATCTTGTCCAATATTGGCCTGAAAGGACATATGAATAACAAAACCATGTAACAGACTCTGGAGTATTGACCTTTCATGGCAGTAGGCTTTAAGATGGATTAAGCCGATTTAAGATTGATTAAGCAAAGAACTGTAATTGTCATGTATATAAAGTATGAAATGACACATAGTATTTTGGACCTTAGTAACCCCAGAGCAGATAGTCATTATGCTCTCAAACAGCATGATTGTAACATGCACACAACATACATACAGGTGATAGGTCTCAGTGGCTCTGCTGGTTGGTTCAGACACGTTGCTAATCATTTCCTACTCCACTCCTGACACCAACAATGTCAAATCCCTCCTCCCCCCCCCCCCCCCCCCCCCCCACACACACACACACACACGGTCACACACAGCTGTTCCCATGAATAAAGAGTTTGAAAACAATATCTGTCCACAATCTGCAATGCTTTGCTGTTCTGAAAGCCCAAGGGCAAAGCGTTAATCCAGCTAGCTTTGCACTGGCATTATGGAGATAAATCCTATGGTTTGTGTGTGTGAGTGTCTTTTTGTGTCAAAAGAAAATGTGACAATGGAAAACACGCGAACACAAACACCTGTTGTAGGCTGTATGCTGTAGGCCTACATTCACGCAAACGATTGCACAGCCACACAAATGGTTACACAACTGGTCCCAACCTTACCAAGTAGGCAATAACGTCGTAGCCCTGCTCCTTGAGCCACACAAGAATACAGGAGGTGTCCAATCCACCGCTGTACGCCAGAACCACGGTGCCCTTCGACATGATGCTGAGTGTTATGGAAAAATTGAAGAATGAATAGAAAATGAATATAATTATGTACTCAAATGTAATTGTATGATGATGCAACAATATCAAATTGCATGCTTAATCAAGTCCAAAGATGCGATCGGGATGTGAGGGAGTCATAGTGGTGACGAAATGGCGTTTGCATCAGCCATCAACAGCATGATATATGGAGCAACAGCAGGAACTATAAGGAGCGACAGCGTGATATGTAGCGACAGACCGCTATAGGGAGCAACAGCACGATACAGAGAGCAACAGCACGATATAGGGTGGACGCTGTTATAGGACCACGGATGTAGACAGGTTTCTTTAAAGTTAATGTCTGTTAATGTGGCCGCAACAGATCACTCGAATGAATCAGTGCATATTCCTGTTAAATATTCCTGCATATTCTCTGAATCAGAAATAGTCCACGTTGAAAGAGAAAATACGAAACGAAGTGGTACTTAATCAATTCTACTTACAAATAGCAAAATGATGCGGCGTAAAGGGAAATATTCTCTAGGGCTTGATGGTGGAAGTCGGGGCCTCTTTGACTCAATAAAGTGAAGACTACAGAGAAAGCGACCAGTTGTGGTTTACGACACAGCGTGGTCGAGCCGAGCTCAACTATGATTGGTCGATCGTATAGAGCGTCACTACATTCTGCGTAGCCGACGTTTGTCAATAAACAATGATGTACTAACAACAGTAATAACAGTACTAACAACAGTAATAACAGTACTAACAACAGTAATAACAGTACTAACAACTGTAATATTAGTACTAACAACAGCAATAGTAGTAGGCCTACTTACAACGGTAATAATAGTAGCCTACTAACAACAGTAGGCCTATGTACTGTTTTCCGTTAGTTTGTAAGTATCCGTGCCTTAATGTTTGCTATTAATGTATTCTCAGTTCGTGGCACATGCTCAATATATATAGCCTAGGCCTATATATATAATTTTTTTTACTTCAGATTGAACATTTGCAAAGCAGGAGACCCATCCACATCAACTCCTAGCAGGAGACCTCTAAAGCCTGTTCAAGTCCTCCACCGTAGCACCAATGACTTACCATCAGATAAGGAATACTAATTATAGTAATAATATCACTTCTCAACCGTTAGTAGAACATGACAGAAATTGAATCACAGGTCCTAGATGAAAGGTGACGTTAAACTGTATTATTTCAAGATTCAAGATTCAAGATTCAAGAAGCTTTATTTATCCCGAGGGAAATTGCTGTGCAACAGTTGCGATATAAAGTGGAGAAGTAATACAATAAAATAAAAAGTAACAAAATACAACAAAGTGCAAGCACAATAGGATAAAAAGCACAGTAGCATAAAGACTAACATAAAATAAAGTACAACAGCAACTAAATGCAACAATGCCACAAAAATGAGATGAGTTTACGTAGGTAGGCTATATATATAATATACAACAATACGCAAGTTCGCTGCATACGTTGAAATAAAATAAGTAGGAACTAAATATAGTGATCAATTGTTTAAAGTGATAAAGTGACAAGATGTATCGGCATAGTACACACAAAAAAAGTGATGAAGTGATATGATAGTAAAAATGATAAAGTGACAAAGTGACATAGACACAGTGTCTCCGCTGTCCCTCCTGCGGCCGGAGGCAGATGTGTTGAACAGTCTGATGGCCACAGCCTGTGACGGACTGGGATTAAAAAACGGCCCTAGCATTTTCACCCACCAGCGGCCCACACGGGGGCGCACGTGTGGGCCCCCCCCTCTACACAGATATAACTTCACACGCACGGAAATAACACGCACTTTTGTAGCCTCATTGGTGATTAACTCTAACTATAATATGCATAAAGACTGCACCAAAAACATGGATATATCAATGCACAACTCCAAAAAAAAAAAAAATAGCCTAGAATAGATCTTCAGAGCAGCCACTCCATAATACAAACGTGTCTTAATTAACGTCATGCAGTTAACAAGGTGCGAAGGAGCTTGCTCTTCTCCGCAACCCTGTCTATCACGTCATCAGCATCCAAGTTCATTAGGACCTCTTTCTCTGTCACCATCAGCATAAAGGCCTCCAAATTATCCTGTGACAATCGTGTCCTTAGGCGATTCTTGATTAATTTAAGAGTGGGAAAAACTCCGTTCGCATGCCACTTGAGTAGGCTACATGGGCATGGCCAACCATATATTGTTGTACTAGGCACAGGTGAAGAGGTTTAACTGCTGGAGAGGGAAATTGCAACAGATTACACAATGCAGGTAGCACATTCCTTGCTCACCAGGACAGGTTTATTTCTGTAGCCTATCTTCCTCTATCTCCGCGGCATCATCAAATTCCGACGCTCTGACGTCTCTCTGTGTTCTCGTTTAGAGGAGACTTTCATTGTCAGCCAACAGTAATCTCATTCTCTCCTTCTGTCGCTGAATTCCTCGATTCATAGTTTAACCTCAGCAGACTCTCTTCCAACAACCCCCTAACACGCAGACGCTGTCTGATTCGGTTTTGAAATTCCCAGAAGTCATTGCTTCATATAACTTTTGTAAACCACCGCGGTAAAGTGAGCCGCTGTTTGCGAGTAAGCGGTAAAGTGAGCCGCTGTTTGATTTTCGTTGCGCCCGAACTAGAGTAACTACGGTAAGCATGGTCCTTGAGCAAAGTGAAGGTCCTGAAAGATACATAAAGCCTACATGTTTTTACTGGAGAAATGTGGAGAAAAATCACCTCAAAGATGAGTCAAGTTATATTAGTTGTATTTTATATATTATATTATGTATTATTAGTTATATTTCACTGCCATAATGTAGAGAAAAATCAGATTCCATTTACAGTATGCTGACCTTTGACCGTACGTCACAATATTTTTAAATATATTTTTTTAATTATGTAAATGGAGTTGAGTCATTATGGGTGGTTTTAATGCGTTTTTTCTCCACATTGCTACAGTAAAATGTCACCAACATGATATCAGAAGTAGAGTAAGACATCAGGAACAATATGCAAAAGAAATGAGGATCACATGTATGAAGGAATTGATGTGACGTACGGTCAAAGGTCAGCATACTGTAAATGGAGTTGAGTCATTATGGGTGGTTTTAAAGTGGTTTTTCTCCACATTGCTACAGTAAAATGTCACCAAAATGATATCAGAAGTAGAGAAAGACACCAGGAATAATATGCAAAAGAAATGAGGATCACATGTATGAAGGAATTGATGTGACGTAAGGTCAAAGTTCAGCATATTGTACTGTAAATGGAGTTGTCATTATGGGTGGTTTTAAAGTGATTTTCCTCCACATTGCTACAGTAAAATGTCACCAAAATCATATCAGAAGTAGAGTAAGACACCAGGAACAATATGCAAAAGAAATGAGGATCACATGTATGAAGGAATTGATGTGACATAAGGTCAAAGGTCAGCATATTGTAAATGGAGTTGAGTCATTATGGGTGTTTTTTTCTCCACATTGCTACGTTGCGGCGTAAGGTCAAAGGTCAGCATAAGACAGAATCTTCCACAGGTAGGGTTAAAAATGTATACAGCTTTAAAACTTTATTGAAGGTGATACCAAAGCAACACACATACAAACACATACACTACTATCTCTCTCTATTGCCTTCCTTAGAGGTTGAAGGCTTACAATGTCACCCAACTGGTCGACTTCATTTGCACCAGACTGGAGGCCTACTACATCAGGCGACTCCTTGATGTAGCAAACGGAAGGACTGTGAACAGTGTGAGTCCTGACAGAATAGTTAAGGTATGTGTTCTTTGTGCAACTCCACTACCAGTAAGTTTGGAACCCAGAAGCATTAGTGAGGGGTTTTGTAATGCAACGAAGGGATCCTATTTAGGGGTGTAGTAGATCTGGTTGTCCAATTAGAATTTAGTATTTCAGAGAGCCTTGTAAACAACTCATTTTGGGATTTACAAAAATGCCTTGTTTTATTATAATTAGCAACATCTATTTTTTCTTTTTCCTTTTTCTTCTCGATGAATCAATCTACACTGTTCCCAGTGAACAAGGGGGTGTTTATCTGGTGAACATCTCCATGGGCATGTGCACCTCCCCAGCTGGCAGCAAGGGGGCGCTCTGCAAACACCAGCATTCTGTAATGCAGGCCTTCAAGCTGCAGGGAGGCCAGAATTTCTATAAGATGGCCACAGGTATTAGCTTGCTTGTTCTGAAAGGTCATTAGCTTGTCTGTTGCAGCTTGCTTGTAGAGGGGCAACTGTAGCTCAGTTGGTAGGTTGTTCAGTACCTGAAGGGTCGGCAGTTCAAAAAAAGTTTTGCTATTCTCCCCCATACAAGTGAAGGTTCCACTCTTTGTGACGTCGGACTACCTTTTCCGAGGTCTATTGTTGCCAGCGGCTCGGTTTGTGTGGACGTCGTCACCTCTGACTTGGCAGCGGTTGGCTGGTTGACATTTATTGTAAAACACCACAGTGTGTGTGTGGATGTTGAAGTTCTGTCGAAGCAGCAATGTAAATAATGTCCGCGTCCGAGTGATGGTTATGCTTCCTGACACGGCAAACCTTTTAGGGATTGGAATTGGCAAAAATGTAACAATCCGAGTAGTATTGTGATTTTTGGGCCACGATTCCATAGAGGAAAAATAAGACTGATCAACTTATCTTCTACACATTAACTTGAGTGCAAAAACTTTGTCGTTGAACATTCAGGACACAGGACCATAGTAAGAGACCTCTCACATGAAGGCTGAGCACATAGCTTAAAATGATTTAAATAAAATCGAGTAACATAAAGCGGACATAATAGAGTATATAAACCTGGGAATAATAACATATATAATAACATAATAAAAATAACAAATAAGATTAACTTAGAGCTTCAATAAAATTGAGAAAAATAAATAAAAATGTGTACTGCTAGAGTCCAGTCCTGTTGGCTGCAAGGTCAACAACCAAAATGTTAAATTCATTTGGGAATATTGGCACATTTGTTCAGAAAAAAATAGTTGGTCAACATGCTATCAGAGTAAACTAAATATATATTTATAAAATGGGTGGCTTAAATCAAGCAATCTGATTGGTTCCTAACTGTTGTATAATGAGCTTATACAAACAGCTCCCCCCACCACTAGCACCTATAGTATGTGTGGTGGAACGGTATTAAAAAGATATTATAAAGTTGGCGTAGGTCATAACCGGGGGGATAACACAACCCCCTCTTTCCCTCTTTCAAATGTAATGTATAAATGTATAAATGTATATAAAACCTATAATGAATACCACAACCACAGCAATAAAAATTATGAGCCGATGGTTGATGGTCGATGACTGCTGATTGCCTGAACAAAAGGAGAGAAGAGAAGAACGTTATTCTACGCGTGATTATTACCACATAAACATGTTGGTGTGCTTGACAATCCTACAGATACGGCTGCTCTTGCCCTCATGGCCCAAGATGGCTGAGTTGATAACACTCACCAAAATATTGTCTCCTAACTCGAGCAGGGTTGACGTCTCCCTGCAAGGCCAGACAGGTGTAGTTCCCTGGCTTGGTCACTCTCAGGTCCAGACGCAGATTGTAGCGGCCACTACTGTCTGTTGAGTTTGTTGTTTGTCCTGCAGGGATCTCCGCTCCGTCCTGGTTCTGCAAAACCAGACCCGTGGGCTGGGGGTGGCCTCCTGTAGATACACACGATAGCCTGGCCCCGCCTGAGTCCTCTTCAATAGTCAGCCTCAACTGAGGACCAACAACTGTAGGCAGGATGAGGGAACTCAGTCACGATAGAACCATGTGTGCGGATTAGAGCCGCTGCTCCTCTGCTTAGAAAGGAGTCAGTTGAGGTGGTTCGGGCATCTGGTAAGGATGCCCACTGGACGCCTCCCTTGGGAGGTGTTCCAGGCACGACCAGTGGGGAGGAGACCCCGGGGAAGACCCAGGACTAGGTGGAGAGATTATATCTCAACACTGGCCTGGGAACGCCTCGGGATCCCCCCGTCAGAGCTGGTCAATGTGGCCCGGGAAAGGGAAGTCTGGGGCCCCCTGCTGGAGCTGCTGCCCCCGCGACCCGACCCCGGATAAGCAGACGACGATGAGGATGTGTGGCCTTGCCCAACAATTGCTAGGCCTGGTGGTCCTACACCTCCACCCTACCAATAGACCCCGGCCCTAGACCCTACCCCTGGAGAGGAATATTGATGAACTGCTCTGATTGCAGTTGGTTCTTAGGTCAACAATGTTTTGTCTTCCTAGACTCAATACCTCATTGAAATTAGTGCTGTCAATAATTTCTACACTAGTTTTTAGTTTTATAGTGTGGTCCAATGTTTAGCCGTTGAAACGGTAAAAAAGCTTAAAGAAAGGCAAAAATAGAAAGACAAATGGAAATCATAGTGGTTACAAAATAAAGTGTGAATGAGGTGATTCGTATGTAATTCATTTATTAGCAAGGTCGCAGGTGAATAAGTTGGGAGAGATATGAAGGATTTAATTGTTTTGACTCAGTTTGTGTATCGAGTTTCAGTTTTTTTGACTTAAAAAGGTAGGCTATAATCTGCAACATCAAAACACGACTAGACCTGTTATATATTTTGTTGAGTTGTGTTCTTTCCAACAATGTTTTAACAGAAATCTACATACGCACTCTAATAGATCAAGGTCCGTTTCAGCCTTTGTTTTTTACGGAGTACCCTTAACTTAAAAAGTAGGTAGGCCTACGGTAGGGCTGGGAGCGAATGACTTACGTACCCACGTTCAGCTGGATAAAACTCGTCCGTTCCCCGGGCAGGACGGTACACTTGTATTTTCCGCTGTCCTTCTCGGTCACATTGGACAAGATGACTGAGGCATTTCCAGCATGCAGCCCCCCTGGGGCCAGGCTCACCCTTCCCTTGAACTGGAGGTCTTGTCCCTCGAGGCCGTTTGTATAATCTCTGCCAATACCATCGTAGAAGAAGACCTCCTGGCTCTCTTTTTTCCAGTCAAACGCTCGAGATTTTAGGTTCCCAGAACCCAGGTGACACGGTAGAGTGACATTATCTCCTTCTCTGGCGAAGATAGTAGTGATGTTTTCACCCCTTGGTTTAGTCCCATGGGTAACATCTGGAAACATCAAAATTCAGTTTTAGTTTCTAAAGCCGGAGATAAAATTAAAACCCAACAAATTACCATACAAATATTTCTTTCTTGCTAAACTGCTACAAAAAAAGACAAAACCTTGCAAGAGGAAACAAGCATTTTACACAGTACAGACAGAGTGTAATGGCTTTTTATTTTTTAATAGGGTTTTTCCTGTATAGAGGATTTATGGTATGGTATATTCCTTGGCAATTCAAATCATCTCCGAACAGTGTAATAACGGCGTTTAAAATAACGGCGTTAGGTAACGCTGTTATTTTTTCAGTAATTGGGTAATCTAACTAATTACTAATTCTCCGTCGTTACAACGCCGTTACCGTTACTGACAGTTAAATGCGGTGCGTTACTATGAATTGATTGAATAAATTGCATAATCCGAACGCACCCCTGGCTCCACACAAATGGAGCGAGTGTTTTTACACACAAGCCAGGCCCCACACACACACACGATGAAGCAGTAGAAATGGCGAGTCCGGAGCAAACTGATGAAAAGTTGGCATTTTCAAGGTGGAGATATAAGCACTAATTCAAATTCATTGAGGTCAAAGGCAAGAACATGCATGTAAAGTGAACATTATGTCCAGGAGCAAAGACGTGTCGACATCCGTTGTAAGCAACTCTAATTTAATGAAGCATCTCACAACGACACACGCATCTACAAAGCTACTTTTTCTTTTTTACAGTAACGCAAATAATTACTTTCCCTGGTAACTAGTTTTATTAGAGTAATTCAGTTACTAACTCTGTCCGTTCCCAACACTCAAGTGCGTTTACATGACGCTCAAGAAAGTCGACTTATTGGCTTAGTCCAACTATGACTGGATTACTAAGATGCATGTATACACCTTAGTCGAGCTATACTCGAATCTAATTGGGTTACTCATAGTTGAATTAAGACCCCTAGATAATGCGATTCAGTCGAGCTAAGCGTGCATGTACGGAGTCGAATTGGATTATGCGTTGAATTGCGTTCTGCGCATGCTCGAGATCTTTTCCCGGGGCCATGAGCCGGAAGTAGAGTAGAGACGATAGTCGTGTTGTTGTTGTCGCCGTCGGAAAACGAGAAACGGCAATTTATTTAAAAAGGTGGCGCAGAAGATGGAGGAAGCCGGTGAATGTAGTTACCCCCGTATAAGAATTGTGTCCCAGCCGCGGGAGCGTGCATGGCATGCATTCATTAAAGGTGGAAGCACACAGACACTATGCTTCGATTTCACCCAAGGCTGAATTAAAAGTACATGTTTTTCTAAATGTGGGTCATCAACAAGGTTGTAAAGTAGTAACTTCAGGCACATCTGTCAAAATAAATGTTTTTTTCTCCCGACGTGTTTACGATCTTTATTCTTTCATTGCGCCGTGGCGGGGAATGCCGTATACGGACAGGCAGCGGAGGGGCTGCTCCGGCGGGAGAAAGATGTTTTCAGTAGACAGCTGTCAACTCACTTTGGGTCGGCGATTTATTTTAAAAGCTGGAGCAGAAGATGGAGGAAGCCGGTGTCGTGCCAATAGTTACCCCCTAAGGAGTGTATCATCATCAATGTGCATTCAGTACACACTACGCTTCGATTTAACCCAATGCTGAATTAAAAGTAGGCCTACATGTTTTTCTAAATGTTTCTCATCAACAAGGTTGTAAAATAACTACGATCTTGCGCCGATCATTGCGCCGCGGCCGAACTGAAGATATTATGAATCTTAGACTATAATTTCTCCGACGCTCCATTGTTCCTCTCGGTCGTATGTGGAATCCTCCACCGGCAGAGCAGCCGGAGGAGTCTGCATACGACCGAGAGGTCGGAACAATGGAGTGTCAGAGAAATGATATGGACCCGAAGTGAACTGACAGCTGTCTGCTGAAAACATAAATGCCACCTGAGTTTGTTGTTGCTGGTGACGTAAAGAGGTCAACCGGTGGCTCTACTACCACTAGTTGAAATGGGCACAGCGCCACCTATCGTACCGGGGAATGACACGCTTCAGCTAATGAATCGATTTACTCACCGCCATGTATACGCAGACAATTGCAGTTGTCCAATTGAGGAGCATAGTCGAGCTATGGCTTTAATCTAATTAAGCTGTGCATGTAAACATACTGACTGTCTCCGAATGCGTTTAAAGGAACACTCCACCCATTTGCATTAAGCTTTGCATTGTTAGAAACCCAGTCATACTTTTGAATGGTCTTGCAACACTCATTTTCCCCTGAGACGGGAGCAATCCGTATTTACCTCTTTCACTTCATTCTGCAATGACGCAAAAATCGTCGTCATTGCAGGAGGAAGTGTATGAGGGGGGGGGGATTTCTATTAAAACTACAAGCACTAGTTCCCACCCTTTCAAACCCGGCCATAGGGGGTGGGACCTAATGCGCTAACACACCTATCACAGATCAGTGCCAGTACGTTAGGCTTCACCTGCAGAAAACATGGCCACTACAACAGTGGGAGTGGCCTGCGGAGCTGAGCATTGCAATGCATTATGGGGATTGTTGTCTGCAATCCACAATCCCTAAAAAGTAATTTTCTGCCTTATCTCTGTCAAAAAAGCACCAAATTAAAAATTGATGCCACTAATCGACTACATATATGATCCACTTTCAATACATATTCATGTCTCCACCGGTGGAATGCTCCTTTAATAGAAATGTATTCAACAACTGTTAAACAAGCACAACAAAAATCTAAATACAAAGTCGAGACAGATAGAGCTATAGTTTATTTTTTACTCACCTGCTGCAATCACAACCAATGAAAGAATAACCCACAGGCAAATACTTCGATTAGAAGTATACATTTTCAACTGACTGTGCAGATTATTTCGTCCTACAGTAGCGCTCGACTGGCTTTGGAAAGCATTGTGGGGAGCAGCACGGGAGAGATGAGACCGGAGTCCAGGTTTGAGCAAATTCCGCGTCCCATACACCGCACGACAACAGAAGCACTTTTTTTTCCAACACCAGCGTGAACTTGACCAACACACACAACACTCTCACTAACGGTCGCGATCACACTACACATCACACAACAATGTAACGCGCCACACAAATAATTAATTAATAAACACCCCCGCCCCCACAACAACCGACCACAAGGTAGCCCAGGGGCCCCCGACAAGCCCCAAACCCCTAAATGAGCCCAAAGTACCATAATCCCTTACGGCACAACCCGGAACCGGCGTGCACGACTTAAAGAGTAGGCGCCGTGGGTGCCCTGCTGTTCCCGGTGGCGTACTGGGCTAAAGCGCCTACCTAATAGGCACAGTCCTAAACGCACTGACTCAGGATCGAATCCGGCCTGGGTCATTTACTGCATGTCCTGTCTTTCACACCTTCCTCTCTATCTCTCTCCATAAATAAAAGCAGACAAAATGCTTATATGTCTATGGGAAAGTGGCTGTGAGGAAGTGGCTTTGAGGAGAGAAAGATTCACTATAAGTGATTATTCAATTGTCTGCAGTCAACATTTTAAGCAGGCTGATTTTGATAGGACGGGTCAGATTGTCCGACTACATGATGGTGTTATTCCATCCCTCTTCAGCTTCCAGGTTCACCTCCAAAAAGTACATGTAAATATTCTATTATCAAACAAACTTATCCTTTTATATATTGTATTATGTATTATGCGGAATGTTTCTTCATTTCAGTTGGTAAAGGGCAGGGCTACGTCTACCTCCAGAGGAGCTGAAGAAAGCCTGTCCGTGGTCTCTAAGGATTCCCCAGAAATGGCAACCTCACACCCACAACCTCAGCTTAATGATGTGAGTATTTCTACTTTAAACATCATATCATAATGTTCCTGGACATATTAAAATCTCACTTGTTTTGCTGCCACTCATATTAAACATACTCACAAATAACTGGCTTTGACAGGTGATGACTATAAGAAAAAATGTGGATGTGGGCCATAAACTAGTGGTGTCAAAGTGATGTTTGTGAAGTGAAACATTACTCAAACCACTTTCATCCCTCTTTCTTTCTACTAGGACCATGTCTAGTACTCAAACCATGTTGGTCCCTCTTTCTACTAGGATCATAGCTATGCCTTTCCTGCTTCTCCTACCGCTCTTAAGGCCAAAGTCAACGAACATTTGACAAGTACACACATGAGTACACACAGGACTGCAGAGAGGTTGCACTCACACTCCATCTACATGGTCCAAAGGCATACAAATACCTCAGAGAGACTCAACATTTTCCCCTCCCACATCCACAAACATTACAAAGGTAGGTAGGCTTAATGTTGTCCGATTGAATTTTTGGAAAATACTGATGCCAACACGTTATAGCTTCTTCTCAACATTTCGGCCCTTGTGTCTGACCATAGTTATCTCCCCACTCGGTTTGGTGGACTGGTGGAAAATGCTCTGGTCTACATAGCAGGATTTGTAGTCAGGCAGATTCTACGAAAGCTGTCCTGTGCTGTGTGCCGTTGGAGCTTGGTCAGAGATGCTGTGCCATCTTCATTTGACAAGAACTTCCACCTTCTGACCCTGAAAAATCTAACCTTCACTGTGCCTAGTGATGGAATCACTAGGCACAGTGAAGGTTAGATTTTATTATCTTGGTTTTTTTAATCTGTTAGTCTTTGAATATTAAAGTTGCTTTTTTCTTATTTTCTCTGTTCTGTAAAGTGTATTTGAGCACTGTGTAAAGCACTATATAAATATAATGTATTATTATTATTGTTATTATTATTATAAGGTGCTGAGAGCTGCAGAGAGGGTGATCCGCCAAGCTTCGACAATGCAAGCTCAAGCTCCTAAGGTGTCAACAGTCCTACACATTGTCCGAGGGGAGATTGGTACAGAGGATGTATTTCTGCTTGAGGACCACATTGAGGAGACAGTTTGCCATCGACAACCACCATTCTGACTTGTTATCATTGGTTGTGTCTGTGTTTCATAAGATAAGGCTGCACCACATTGCCAAACTCGCCTCTCTTGAACTTCAGAAAGGAAGCACAAGAAAGAAGCTGTGAACACTGGTTTTCAGCGGCCCTCACAACCCCCCCCCCCCTCCTTCCCGTGAGGATGGACACTATCGTTCTCTGCAAACCTATGTTGGCATAGGTTATCCTACCTACCTACCTACCATAGGCATTGTAACATACACCCCAGGTGGCTCTAAACACCATGTTCTATTCTCTACACCTAACTAACCTATTCATTTATCATTTATACAAACCTTACCTGTAACTGACCCTAGGCAGATGGGTCAGGCCCTTGAGTCGTGGATCTGCTCGAGGTTTCTTCCTATATGTATCTCCAATTCAACACTCTGTAAAGCGCCATGAGACGTGGAATGTTTTGGCGCTCTATAAATAAAATTGAATTGAATTGAATGTTAACGTGTGTATAATTCCCAATTTTTATTGATGTATTTGCACTTTTAAACTTGCTGAATTCTACAAGGCAAATAAATTAAGTTAAAACTTAGTTCCCCGGCCCCATTCGTCTTTGTAAGGAAATGTTCTATTTTGTCTTTATTGTTTTGTCAGAATGCACCAGAATGCTTCATTTGTGAAAATCACAAAAAAAATCTTCTGGGGGAGGATGACCCCCCTACAGGGGTTTGGTTTACAAACGTTCAGCCCCACCGAAAACTAAATTCACCAGCTGCCACTGATTATGATGCATTCTCATTTTAGGCAAAGTATAAGACAATACTTTCTTAACAGTATAATTGTAACCATGAATAAGTCGTTCAAGTAACAATATTCAAATAATAACATTGTTGGGTAAGACAGAATTTGGTTTTATTCTGAATCCAGTGAAACAGATTGGTGGTTTTAGCTGATATAAAAACTTTCAGGTGTTTATATATGTTTATGTTTAAGTATTTGGCACTTGACGCTTTTATCCAAAGCGACATATACATAAAAAATACATATAAAACAATCACTGTAAACATTATAATCATTTAAGGGAAGAATATAAATTGTAAATGTAACAAAATATCAATACAAAGTGTCAAGACAGAATAAACTCTGCGGCTGCAGAAACAGAGATACAGTCTATAGGTCCCTAAGATATATAGATATCTAATGTATTCGTACATTGTTTATGTAGGATATACGTACATATATATATAAGTATATATAACCTAATCATATTGTTTCTTCAACTTAAAAATAGCTGACCGTTTTTTTTCCCCTTCTCTGGGATTATGTTCCCCATTTTGATCTTGGACGCCTGGTCACTTATAGCATATAAGAATATTCTTATATGCTATAAGAATATTATATGCTATATTCCCCCCCCCCTACGATGACTGTGGTTGTTGTGTGTTGGTCCGATATCACGGTGCGCTCCAGGCGACCCGTAACTCGTGTTTCCACAACCTTCGACCCTGCAGCGGCAGTCAAACCCGTAACTCTCCACCGTCAACTCGAACCAGATCCATCTACTGCCACTCACAGCTTCTGACGGCCCACACAACAACACGGCGGCCTCTGCTGGTCGGCTACTATCTATAAAGTCAAATCAATCGGTTGGTAGGACATGTTTTCAACGTCCATGCGGCCTTTTCATGGGAGAGACATTTTAAGTCCTGGTAACTAATCCGAGGAAATTATGTATTTTGATCTTTGATTGTTGTTTGGATGTTCCTCAAATCTACTGCTCAAACGATGCAGAGATGTGGTCGATGTAAACCTGTGTTGTGTGGTTGATGTGATTAAAGGGTGAGGCTGGAGACTGAAGAAACGGACCAAACACACGAGATGACAAGTAAACACATTTATTAATGACCTATGTTATTATGATTTACTCTGGTGATTATTATTATTAATTATATTATTGAAATTATATTAGTATTACTATCATGAACATTTTAATTGTTATTATATTATTTATACATGAAACACATTAATTTAGAAAAATATAAACCAGAGCCAAATTATCATATATTAGTTCCACAGGTTATCTTATTTTTAGTTACATTATATACAGTGCTATTATATTATTATATATATATACAGTTTATATATTATTCACAGTTATCATATTATACATAATATGATCCTCAGTATTATTATACATTATAATAATGTGATCCTCAATATTATTATTAGTATACATAATGTGATCCTCAATATTATTATTATTATTATTAATATACATACATACATAATAATAATTAGGGATCGGCATGATTAATCGATAATTGATGGTTAAGAATTTTGTAGATCATGTGATATTTTTATCAGTCAAAAGGAGGTTGTGTTGCGGTTATTATTTGAATAAGAATAAAGATATTGTCTTTTTGAATTGTTTCCAAACATTTAAGAGCACCAAAGGTTCATTGTTCGGCTTTTACGAGTACCGCTTAGGCCTACATTTGTTATTATTTAGTAGTTGTTCCCTTAAATTGGTTTGTATGATTAACGATTCAATCAATAATTGATGGTTAATTTTATCGATGATTGATCAAGAAAATATCTTAAGATGCCCATCCCTGATAATAATAATGTTATTATTATTATACATAGTAATAATGTGCTCCTCATTATTATTATTATTATACAAAATAATAATGTGATCCTCATTATGATCAGCCTTAGCGTCCACAGAGGGGGACTGAGGGCCCCTAGAGGGGGCTGTAGAGGGGGGCTGAGGGCCCCTAGAGGGGGCTGTAGAGGGGGGCTGAGGGCCCCTAGAGGGGGCCGTAGAGGGGGGCTGAGGGCCCCTAGAGGGGGCCGTAGAGGGGGGCTGAGGGCCCCTAGAGGGGTCCATAGAGGGGGGCTGAGGGCCCCTAGAGGGGGCCGTAGAGGGGGGCTGAGGGCCCCTAGAGGGGGCTGTAGAGAGGGGCTGAGGGCCCCTAGAGGGGGCCGTAGAGGGGGGCTGAGGGCCCCTAGAGGGGGCCGTAGAGGGGGGCCGCAGGGCGTGGCCCCTAGAGGGGGCTGTAGAGGCTCCACCAATCAGACGCTCTCCTGGGCCTCACAGGTCTCCGTCCCTCTGGGCTCCAGACGGCTCCTGGTCTCCCTCTCCTGCTCCGCTGGTGGAATAAGACAATAAGGAGTCAGTCTTTCAGTAAGTTCAGTGAGTAAAACACACTTTGAGTTTAAAAAGTTGCATTGGCTGTTGTAGAGAGTAACGTTTAAAGTATCACCTGAGGACGTAAAACAAAATGTAGGCAGTCTTCTCTCTGGTCCTCAGGACCAGCGACTCCGCAGGCGTCACGCAGGCGTCGTTGAGGGTGAACCATCCGGCGCCGTCCTCTGCAGCGACGTCACTGATGTAGTGACCTGGGGGACACAAGACATCCATTACCTCACTGTCTCCCAGCGCGGGACGGGTCTAGTGTCTAACGCATGTGCCAGGTACAGATGTACATTCTTCACTATGAAAGCTTCAGTTACCGGTGTCGATGCTCTCCCCGAGGTGAGAGACCATCCCTGACAGACGGTAGGCGCTCTGGTTGCTGTGGTCCTTCTGTAGAGAAACAGGATTCATTTGTCAGAGAACCTAACACTTACCCTACTCTACCTAAACACATGATGAAACAGAGGGCATTTTTACACTGCCAAGCAGGTACGGTCGCTGCTTGGCAGATGTTACAATTTCCCTGTCTTGCCTGTGTGAAACCGAAGGGGTGTATTCCCCCTTGGTCAAGGAGCCGGCTTCCTGGGTTTATTGGAGCAGGCGGGACTACGCACGGAGACCTCTTTCCAATAATTGGCATACTCCCAATGTTTCTTTTTCTTTTGTTATTCAAGCCACTCGCATGCAAGAATGAGAAGAATACATCGAGTGTAGGCTACAAACGCTATTAACTATTTACTAGTGCAAAAACGCCAACACATTCTCTATTTTGCTGACCACATGTTTGTTATCCTGACGAAAGCCTGGTAAGGAAAGTTCCTTTGCTTCTTTCGTAGATCGTACCATCTTTCTCAGTCTTCGTTAATTGCGACCACCTTCCCTCCCATGATGGTCAGCAGCTCGCCGATTTCACCGTCTCTCCAGGTAGAACTACTCATGTTGATTTCGCTGCGTTGTCTCTGTTGTAGAGACAACGCAGCAACACCTCTACCCAGGTCCTGCCCCTGGTACCGCAATGTCGTCTAATTGCATTTACATGAAACTGGAACCCCCAATATGTGTAGGGTTCCAGAGGTGACATTGGGGTGTGAAATCAAGACTGTATATTACCTCGGTCACTGTCAACTCGCAGACCATGCCGGGAAAAGGTTTCAATTAGGACAGGCATATTTGGCAGTGTAAAAACGCTTCAAGCTTCTCTGTTACATCCTCACTTGAATCTGTCCATGTTCTGTCCCACTTTGTACTACAGCTCTCCCTCTGCCCCCTCTCACCACATGCCCTTCCTGAAGATCTCTGTCCCTGTCTCCTGCACTGTCAAGATGATCCACTGCTGCTGAGAAACATACCAACAATCATGTTTTGTACACAACTGACAAACCCAAGCGGTGAGGCATGAGATCTCAATCTCTCTTTTCTTACCCGTGTTTGCACTTGGTTTGGCTCCAGGTGCGATGTCCCACTCTCCATCACTTGCTCTACAACACATTCCATTCATCATGATTAATTGGATATTGAGGATCATAAGTGAAACACTAAAATGATTTAGTGTTTAGTGTTTAAGGCTTTCCTCATCTCTTACCTCAATGGGTCCATCCCAGCTGCAGCACCCTGCTCTCCGACGAGGGAGGCCAGAGACAGCCACGGAGGAACGCTGACGGCATCCGTCACCTTCCTCAACCGCGCCCCGTCATGGTGGAAGCGCTTCACGTGGAGCAGTAACACTCTGTGGACACACACACACACACACGGTTCATCGTCAGATGGCTGCATGCACACACGCGCCCGCACGTATGAAAAAAGTTGCTTCAAGGCAACATGGGAGACAACAGACTCCGGTTCGTGGCTCACCTTGGCAGAGTGAGGAAATGCCGAACCACTGATGCCTGGCGTCCGGAGCACTGCCGGCAGATGCACTCCAACTCTGAAGGCTGAGGGAAAGTGCTGCGTGAGTATCAGTGGCCCAGCGTAATGGATAAGCGATTATTATTGGCTAAGGCAGAGTCATGTTTCATGGTAGCCAATCGGAGCCAGTGTTTTTACACACAAGCCAGGATACGAGTGCCACACGCACACGCACACACGAACACCAAACAGATTCGATGAAGCAGTAGCAAATGGCGAGTCCGGAGCAATCCGATGAAAAGTTGGTATTTTCAAGGTGGAGATATAAGCACTAATTCATTGAGGTCAAAGGCAAGAACATGCATGTAAAGTGTACATTATGTCCCGGAGCGAAGACTTTGTTGACGCATCTAATGAAGCATCTCACAACGACACACGCATCTATAAAGCTACTTCTTTTTTTTTACAGGCTCAGATTTTATTTTTAGGCTCCGATTTCCAGCCCTAAACACAACGGTGTACTGACTTTGAAGTAGAGTTGGAGGCCGGCTGTCAACGTCGGCTGGAGGTCCAGGGACAGGTGGTTCTGCTCCTCCTCCTGGAAGACCTCGTCTCCACAGCTTTAAGACGGGCAGAGATCAGAACATCTTAAACCGTTACAACACAGCAGACCACATCATGATGCCAAAAGTGGAGCAGTGATTGACTCTGATTTCCATCATTGAACGACGGAGGCACTATAGTGGTACTATGTGAGTCGAGCGTTACCTGAGGCAGGTGCGGACACACTGCAGTCTGAACTCAAAGTTCTGGACGGGGCAGATGTAGCTGGGTGACGTGGAGGTCTCCTGCAGGGTCTCACCTTCCATCTTCATCTTCATGAAGAGGAGGAGCAGGAACTCATGAGCATCCTGTCAGAAACCACAACTTCAGTTGACATGTGTTCACTTCTCAACCGCTGCATTAGCCAAGAGATAAGGAGTCATCGGCTGTACCTGCTCAGAGCAATGCTTGTACTCCTCGTTGAACTCAGCCAGACTGCTCTTGATGGACCACAGGAGACGGCGCTTGCCTTTGTAGGAGCCCTTACCCTGCTGGGATTTATAGAGCTCCCCCAAGGACCTGGAGAACAGCATACGAAGACCAAGGGCATTAAGTATACTTAATATTGTACAGTGGAGCATTCAATTTGACAGTAAATCGTCCAAGCTGTACTGTAGTGTGTGAGGGCTAAGGGTCTGGATCTCTTCTAGTGTGAGGGCTAAAGGTCTGGATCTCTTCTAGTGTGAGGGCTAAGGGTCTGGTTCTCTAGTGTGAGGGCTAAGGGTCTGGTTCTCTAGTGTGAGGGCTAAGGGTCTGGTTCTCTAGTGTGAGGGCTAAGGGTCTGGTCCTCTAGTGTGAGGGCTAAGGGTCTGGTTCTCTAGTGTGAGGGCTAAGGGTCTGGTTCTCTAGTGTGAGGGCTAAGGGTCTGGTTCTCTAGTGTGAGGGCTAAGGGTCTGGTTCTCTAGTGTGAGGGCTAAGGGTCTGGTTCTCCTCTAGTGTGAGGGTTAAGGGTCTGGTTCTCTAGTGTGAGGGCTAAGGGTCTGGTTCTCTAGTGTGAGGGCTAAGGGTCTGGTTCTCTAGTGTGAGGGTTAAGGGTCTGGTTCTCCTCTAGTGTGAGGGTTAAGGGTCTGGTTCTCTAGAGTGAGGGCTAAGGGTCTGGTTCTCTAGTGTGAGGGCTAAGGGTCTGGTTCTCTAGAGTGAGGGCTAAGGGTCTGGTCCTCTAGTGTGAGGGCTAAGGGTCTGGTTCTCTAGTGTGAGGGCTAAGGGTCTGGTCCTCTAGTGTGAGGGCTAAGGGTCTGGTTCTCTAGAGTGAGGGCTATGGGTCTGGTTCTCTAGTGTGAGGGCTAAGGGTCTGGTTCTCTAGTGTGAGGGCTAAGGGTCTGGTTCTCTACCTCAGCAGCTTCAGTGTGGTTCTTCCCCGGGGGCTCCAGAGGTCCTCCTGCCCCGTGATGTCCCTGCAGAAGCAGGGCAGGCTGTAGAGACACTGCAGGGCCGCGTTCAGGAAGCAGCTGTTGCCAATGTTGGGCAGCCTGGAGAAAACACATCCACATCATTAGTCAATGTACCAGCCTGTAGGATATAGTAGGGAATATTAGGTTTTAAAGAAGAGACAACCAATGTGCTGGAAGTGTAAATCTCTACAAATATAACCAGAACCCCTTAAACTATGGACTATAAGAGGGTGAAGGCATCAGCGGCCCCAAACAGAGGCTGCTTGTATTCATGTTTATTCTCTAAAGAAGCAGCTTCAGAGATGTCCTTCCTGTATCTTACCCTCGGGCCTGCTGGCGTTGCTGGGTCTTTCTCCTTCCAGAGGAGGCCCGCACCTGGCTGCTCTCGGCCCGCTGAGGCTGACTGCACCACACAGGGACCAGGGGGACAGAGAGGGAAACACAGCCATGAGGAGGAAAGTAACGTCACCTGTTAGCAAAATGGATTCACTCATTCATCAGTTTCTATTTGATGTCTAAAGCCTGTCCCGGTGACGTACCGCTGCAGAGATGAGAAGACTGGTGGGGAGGAGACATCGCTGTTGCTGGGGGTGATGACATCTGGAAGATTCAGGATTCCTGTTGGAGAGGGAGAGGAGGGGAGGGAGGGAGAAGGAGACACAGTTATTGGGGAGATACCAGAGGACAGAAGAACAGGAGCAGGGAACAGAACTGGGAAGGATGTGGCAGTGGAGACAGGAGAAGATGGGGACGGGAAGAGAGAGGCGGGGCGATGAGAAACAGGGAGGGATGTAGTGGGGGAGACACAGGAAGAGGGGAGAGATGTAGTGGGGGAGACACAGGAAGAGGGGAGAGATGTAGTGGGGGAGACAGGAGAAGAGGGGAGAGATGTAGTGGGGCAGACACTGGAAGAGGGGAGAGATGTAGTGGGGGAGACAGGAGAAGAGGGGAGAGATGTAGTGGGGGAGTAAGGAGAAGAGGGGAGAGATATAGTGTGGGAGACAGGAGAAGAGGGGAGAGATGTAGTGGGGGAGACTGGAGAAGAGGGGAGAGATGTAGTGGGGGAGACAGGAGAAGAGGGGAGAGATGAAGTGTGGGAGTAAGGAGAAGAGGGGAGAGATGTAATGGGGGAGTAAGGAGAAGAGGGGAGAGATGTAGTGGGGGAGTCAGGAGAAGAGGGGAGAGATGTAGTGGGGGAGACAGGAGAAGAGGGGAGAGATGTAGTGGGGGAGACACATGAAGAGGGGAGAGATGTAGTGGGGGAGTAAGGAGAAGAGGGGAGAGATGTAGTGGGGGAGTAAGGAGAAGAGGGGAGAGATGTAGTGGGGGAGTCAGGAGAAGAGGGGAGAGATGTAGTGGGGGAGACAGGAGAAGAGGGGAGAGATGTAGTGGGGGAGACACATGAAGAGGGGAGAGATGTAGTGGGGGAGACAGGAGAAGAGGGGAGAGATGTAGTGGGGGAGAAAGAGGGTTCCCTCTGTGTTAGCGATACAACCACAGAAGGGGCCGGGCGGTGGTCAGCTGCTCCTCCATCTTCCTCCATGGCGCGCTGTTTGAAGAAAGATGAGAATTATTTATAATATCACAATATTTTAATGATGATGGGGAAAATAATTATGATACAATAAATAAAAGAAAACACAAGCAGTTATTAAACACATGTTCAAACTTTTGAACTATTACTATTTGAATTACTATTAATTATTGTATTGCACACACAGTATACAATATGCTGTGGGAATGTTTAAGCTAATTACCAATAGAAAATAAATGACAAAAAAGTAAAGTAGATCGATATAACACAATATATAACCACAGAAAATACAAGCTGATTTATCATCTATAAGACTTGAGCTCATTTCTCATCTTACTCTTCTTTTAGCACCGACAAAGTCCCGGATGTCTGCTCCTCTCCTCTTGCCCATGTTGACTCTGTGAATGAAATACAATCAGAGTTCAAGAAAGTAGCCATTAGATAGGCCTTCCATTCATTCCAGTTTGGGATTGCATTTATGTAATAATCCCGATGAGTAACCCGATATTTACGGCCAACACTGAAACCTTATTTTAATAAATTACATTAAAAAAACGGGCCGCAGGCTGCATTGACCCTTTCTAAGGGCGCACTCCATAGTTGCCCTGTACCGTACAAGTCCGATTGCCCCCCACTGTGCCGCTGGCCTGTGCTCACACTAGGCAATCTCAACTGGGCCTTAAAGGGTCACTGCAGCCTGCGGCCGTCACAACGTCCAGGTCGCTAACACGTGTTCAAAGAACAACAAATAAGAAGCTGGCGACCAGATGTTTGTTTTTAAAATATAATTGATTAAAATAAGGTTTCAGTGTTGGCCGTAAATATCGGGTTACTCATCGGGATTATTACATAAATGCATGAACAATAATTGTATCGTTTCATAATTTGATTAAAGGTTTCCATCGCAACCTCAAGGAAAACTTCCAAGGTGTAACATTCAAGAGTTATGATTAAGATTTCATTTTACCTGTCTGGAGCCACAGCCACCGATGTTTGCTTTCCTCTTCGACAAGTAGAGTCAAGTAGATATAATGATCAACCAACGAATAATTAGCAACAATTAGCAACAATCAGCAAAGACAACCTGGGGCAGCGTGTGTCCGCGTGGAGTCTCAGTTGAATGAGGCACTGATGCTGTCGTCAAGGGGACCTCAGCACCTCTCAAAACAAGCCTTATATGGTACGAGATGGATTGTTTTAAATGATAAATGTTACGGGATGAGACGGTGATGTGGAGATCCATCTCATTACCTTATTTGGTAATGAGATGGCATTTAAAATGAATCGAATAAAGGGATGGATGCTAGCCTATCGTTATAATTATGCTTCATATTGTATTATTATCGCTAACCATCGCTGTCCATCAAGCATGGTAGGCCATGCTATGTCAAAGTCGGTCCACATAATCATAACAAATTGAAAATGATTGAAAAAGAAAGATAGGGTTTGATATGAACCATTGAGGGCCAGATGTCTCCGTGCTCTGACCTCAGGGGCCCGGTCCACCTCATCTGCTCAACTACTAGAATAAGACCCCTGCTTGCTAGGATTCTTTAGTGGGCCAACAGGGGGCGCTATTGCCATTAATTAATATCCCAGTCAGTGTGAGTCCCACATGATTGAAAATGTGTTCCGCTCTGTACAATTTATATCCAACTTATTACATTGTATGTTCAAACAAATGTGGAATTTTGCTCAATACACACACTTGACCGTATGCTACTTTTCATATAGCAACTTACGTTTTGAATACAGATGTACATTGAGTATATCTTATTTATATCCATGAATACATTAGATAAATACATTGAGTCTATCTATTGAGAATCTCTCTATAAGCCCTAAAGACTCTGGATAAAAAGCCCTTCTCCTTCCATATCTGCAAGACCCTTACAAAATACAATTTTTTAAGTTTCGAAAATTTTAAAACTTTTAGGTTTGCCTGTTTCATAAAAGTCTCCATGGTCTTGATTCACCACCGCTGAATGAGTTCATAAAGAAAAAGACTCTGAGAGGTATGAGCACCAGGGCTCACGATAGAGGAGACTGAGAGATTCCCCACAGGTGCACCACGTATGGGAGGAACGTGTTGTCTGTTGTGGGGGGGGACATCTGGAACAGTCTTCCCTCCACAATAAGGGAATGCCCCACATATTCTTCTTTTAAAGGACAACTAAAACAATGGCTCAAATCCAATCAAAAGTGTGACCACTAGCTGGACTGGACACTAATTGAACGTTACTTTTTAATGCATTGTTATATCCTGTCTGGATCTGGTGTCTTTATGATTGTGTAATGTATTGTGCTGTGTGTGTTGTCTCCTCTATTTTGTATTTTATCTATTTATTTGCTGTCTCTTCTATTTGTATTTTATCTATTTATTTGCTGTCTCTTCTGTTTGTACTTTTTATATTTATTTTATTAGGGACTACAGACGCAAATGAGCAACTCTGCTATAATCCGGCATGTTTACAGAGATGTTTAAACATCAATGTTCATTAATGTGCACTGTCCCTATTCAAAAATAAAGCATTTATTATTATTATTATTATTATATTAAAGAGCCACTGATGGTTACAGTCCACCATTATCTATCTATATTAAAGAGCCACTGATGGTCCACCATGAATACATTAGATATACATTGAATATATATCTGTATAGAGCGCAACAGTGTGGTGCCGGAAGTAAAAATACCATTCATTTTCCCCGTCGAGATTTTGATTAATAGCCTTAATGTCGTAACCATCGAAGTAGAGTACATGAATGGGTAACACTTTACAATAAGTGGTAAATAAGTTAACCATTAACTAGCATTAGTTAATGCAGTAATAAACATTAATAGCATTACCATAGGGGTTGTGGCGGGTTAGGTTCAAGGTTCTGGCTAGGGGGATAACCCTCATCAATCTGTATTAAATAACTTATACATTAGTACCATAACCCCAGGTGTGTGTTTAAAATGTCATGGCACCTGCATTGGCCGTGCGTGTGTGTGTGTGCGTGCGTGCGTGCGTGCGAAAGAAATTGAGCTGCAGTTCCGAGGCAGAGATACTGGCTATTCATAGTATGTTAAATCATTGTAGTGAAGTAACCCTAGTGGACCACACGATCTGCCACATTGTAGAACTGTGTTCTACCTCTAATCAGCAATCATAGGATTCATTCAGGCTCCTTAGATGCCATAGGGTTACACACACATTTTCTGTCATGGTCTACGGACCCCCTGAAGTAGCCTTGGCCACCCCCTGGCCACCCCATGTATAAAACTCTAGTTCCCCCACTGGTCATAAAGGGACATTGGCCATGCGCTGTCATCACCAGTGATGCACCAGTGATGTTGACCATGGCCAGGCCAGATGCCTGTATGTAGAGAACTGTTTACTGTCCCAGTACACATGGGGATGCTTTTTACTGAATGTTTGTACAAATAAATTGTTTATATTGGGAAAATCGTTTGATTTGTCATGTTTTCATTAGTCATTTTTGTGATATGGTATAATGAAAGATTACTGTTCTGATTTCCCTTTAGGCAGTTGTATCTCATTACATGTAATAAAAACATAACTCTTCTTCAGTCCTACGCCTCAAAGGTCCATAGTCCGCTCTAAGGATGTTGTTTCTGTTCTGCTGGCTATACGATTCATTCTGTTAGGCCAGGCATGTCCAAGGGGTTAGATTTTATATGGCCCGCGGCTCCCTTACAAAAATGTATTATTCATGTCTCCAACTTCCAAACGAAATTTTCCATTCATAAAAGTTGAAGTTGCAATTTCTCAATTTCACCTCATGGTGGCAGCACCGTTCTGGCTCTGGCGGCTAGCCACATCTGCGACCCCCATGACCCCCAGACCCTCACCGCCACAGGTAGGCGACAAGAGTCGGCAGTTGTCTGTTCAACGCAGTAATTCAGACAGAAAATAGCTGATTTTGATGCACTGGGAATATGGTATATTTAAGCAATAGATCACGACAGGCTGTGGTATAATGAACGTATACCACTGACTGAAGTGATCTATTGCTTTTTTATAAAACGGGGGGCCTAAATCAAGCGATCTGATTGGTTCCCAACCGTTGTATATTGAGCGTATACACACAGCTATGACGCCCGTTCAGTTTACAGAGTCCAATATCACTCCGCGCCTAACTTGAACTGTTGTTTATTGATATATAAAAGCGATAGCATAGTTCACTGAAGCCTAAAAAAAGCCTGTAAAGCAATAGGCACACGGTCGCCGGCAATTTAGCCTTCTAAATTGCTAAATTGCCGGCGAACCGAGCTACCATCTCTAGCCTTCTCTCTGAAGGACGCTAGTGTGTTGCATAGCAACCGCCGTACACTTTGCCGGCAGCCAGGAGGGACTACTTTTCTGTATTCGTTAAAAAAAATGCTTTTCCGACTTTCTCGCTTTTTCAAAATTGAGGGTGTCTATGACTTTAATTTCGCCATATTTACGTAACCGTTTTATAAAAGCAATAGATCACTTCAGTCAGTGATACACGGTCATTATACCACAGTGTCGGAAGTCGGAAAAGCATTTATTTTAACAAATACAAAAAAGTAGTCCCTCCTGGCTGCCGGCAAAGTGTACGGCGGTTGCTATGCAACACACTGTAGCGTCCTTCAGAGAGAAGGCTAGAGACGGTAGCTCGGTTCACCGGTAATTTAGCCTTCTATCGAGTTCACTCTGTTCACTCTGGCACTGTGTGCCTATTGCTTTACAACATTTCAACCCTCTCCAGCAATCAACATGTTTTTAGGCTTCAGTGAACTATGCTATTGCTTTTATATATAAATAAACAACAGTTCAAGTTAGGCGCGGAGTGATACTGAACTCATTATACAACAGTTGGGAACCAATCAGATCGCTTGATTTAAGCCACCCGTTTTATAATTGAAGATACGGAATCAGGTACAGTCGGTTCACCTAAAAAGATTATTAAACACAAGTCGACAGACTGTTTAGCATATTAATTGTAAGCAGTTCACTAATAAACACAGAAAAGTCTCCATGAAGCTTGTTAGCTACGATGACTAACTCGTGTTCCCACAACCTTCGACCCTGGAGCGGCAGTCAAACCCGTAACTCTCCACCGTCAACTCGAACCAGATCCATCTACTGCCACTCACAGCTTCTGACGGCCCACACAAACAACACGGCGGCCTCTGCTGGTCGGCTACTATCTATAAAGTCAAATCAATCGGTTGGTAGGACATGTTTTCAACGTCCATACCGCCTTTTCACGGGAGAGACATTTTAAGTCCTGGTAACTAATCCGAGGAAATGATGTATTTTGATCTTTGATTGTTGTTTGGATGTTCCTCAAATCTACTGCTCAAACGATGCAGAGATGTGGTCGATGTAAACCTGTGTTGTGTGGTTGATGTGATTAAAGGGTGAGGCTGGAGACTGAAGAAACGGACCAAACACAGCAGATGACAAGTAAACACATTTATTAATGACCTAAGTTATTATGATTTACTCTGGTGATTATTATTATTAATTATATTATTGAAATTATATTAGTATTACTATCATGAACGTTTTAATTGTTATTATATTATTTATACATCAAACACATTAATTTAGAAGAATATAAACCAGAACCAAATTATCATATATTAGTTCCACAGGTTATCTTATTTTTAGTTACATTATATACAGTGCTATTATATTATTATATATATATACAGTTTATATATTATTCACAGTTATCATATTATACATAATATGATCCTCAGTATTATTATACATTATAATAATGTGATCCTCAATATTATTATTAGTATACATAATGTGATACTCAATATTATTATTATTATTATTAATATACATACATACATAATAATAATTAGGGATCGGCATGATTAATCGATAATTGATGGTTAAGAATTTTGTAGATCACGTGATATTTTTATCAGTCAAAAGGAGGTTGTGTTGGGGTTATTATTTGAATAAGAATAAAGATATTGTCTTTTTGAATTGTTTCCAAACATTTAAGAGCACCAAAGGTTCATTGTTCGGCTTTTACGAGTACCGCTTAGGCCTACATTTGTTATTATTTAGTAGTTGTTCCCTTAAATTGGTTTGTATGATTAATGATTCAATCAATAATTGATGGTTAATTTTATCGATGATTGATCAAGAAAATATCTTAAGATGCCCATCCCTGATAATAATAATGTTATTATTATTATACATAGTAATAATGTGCTCCTCGTTATTATTATTATTATACATAATAATAATGTGATCCTCATTATGATCAGCCTTAGCATCCACAGAGGGGGACTGAGGGCCCCTAGAGGGGGCTGTAGAGGGGGGCTGAGGGCCCCTAGAGGGGGCCGTAGAGGGGGGCTGAGGGCCCCTAGAGGGGGGCTGAGGGCCCCTAGAGGGGGCTGTAGGGGGGGGCTGAGGGCCCCTAGAGGGGGCTGTAGAGGGGGGCCGCAGGGCGTGGCCCCTAGAGGGGGCTGTAGAGGGGGGCTGAGGGCCCCTAGAGGGGGCTGTAGGGGGGGGCTGAGGGCCCCTAGAGGGGGCTGTAGAGGGGGGCCGCAGGGCGTGGCCCCTAGAGGGGGCTGTAGAGGGGGGCTGAGGGCCCCTAGAGGGGGCTGTAGGGGGGGGCTGAGGGCCCCTAGAGGGGGCTGTAGAGGGGGGCCGCAGGGCGTGGCCCCTAGAGGGGGCTGTAGAGGCTCCACCAATCAGACGCTCTCCTGGGCCTCACAGGTCTCCGTCCCTCTGGGCTCCAGACGGCTCCTGGTCTCCCTCTCCTGCTCCGCTGGTGGAATAAGACAATAAGGAGTCAGTCTTTCAGTAAGTTCAGTGAGTAAAACACACTTTGAGTTTAAAAAGTTGCATTGGCTGTTGTAGAGAGTAACGTTTAACACCTGAGGACGTAAAACAAAATGTAGGCAGTCTTCTCTCTGGTCCTCAGGACCAGCGACTCCGCAGGCGTCACGCAGGCGTCGTTGAGGGTGAACCATCCGGCGCCGTCCTCTGCAGCGACGTCACTGATGTAGTGACCTGGGGGACACAAGACATCCATTACCTCACTGTCTCCCAGCGCGGGACGGGTCTAGTGTCTAACGCATGTGCCAGGTACAGATGTACATTCTTCACTATGAAAGCTTCAGTTACCGGTGTCGATGCTCTCCCCGAGGTGAGAGACCATCCCTGACAGACGGTAGGCGCTCTGGTTGCTGTGGTCCTTCTGTAGAGAAACAGGATTCATTTGTCAGAGAACCTAACACTTACCCTACTCTACCTAAACACATGATGAAACAGAGGGCATTTTTACACTGCCAAGCAGGTGCGGTCGCTGCTTGGCAGATGTTACAATTTCACTGTCTTGCCTGTGTGAAACCGAAGGGGTGTATTCCCCCTTGGTCAAGGAGCCGGCTTCCTGGGTTCATTGGAGCAGGCGGGACTACGCACGGAGACCTCTTTCCAATAATTTGCATACTCCCAATGTTTCTTTTTCTTTTGTTATTCAAGCCACTCGCATGCAAGAATGAGTAGAATACATAGAGTGTAGGCTACAAACGCCATTAACTATTTACTAGTGCAAAAACGCCAACACATTCTCTATTTTGCTGACCACATGTTTGTTATCCTGACAAAAGCCTGGTAAGGAAAGTTCCTTTGCTTCTTTCGTAGATCGTACCATCTTTCTCAGTCTTCGTTAATTGCGACCACCTTCCCTTCCATGATGCTCAGCATCTCGCCGATTTCACCGTCTCTCCAGGTAGAACTACTCATGTTGATTTCGCTGCGTTGTCTCTGTTGTAGAGACAACGCAGCAACACCTCTACCCAGGTCCTGCCTAGTACCGCAATGTCGTCTAATTGCATTTACATGAAACTGGAACCCCCAATATGTGTAGGGTTCCAGAGGTGACATTGGGGTGTGAAATCAAGACTGTATATTACCTCGGTCACTGTCAACTCACAGACCATGCCGGGAAAAGGTTTCAATTAGGACAGGCATATTTGGCAGTGTAAAAACGCTTCAAGCTTCTCTGTTACATCCTCACTTGAATCTGTCCATGTTCTGTCCCACTTTGTACTACAGCTCTCCCTCTGCCCCCTCTCACCACATGCCCTTCCTGAAGATCTCTGTCCCTGTCTCCTGCACTGTCAAGATGATCCACTGCTGCTGAGAAACATACCAACAATCATGTTTTGTACACAACTGACAAACCCAAGCGGTGAGGCATGAGATCTCAATCTCTCTTTTCTTACCCGTGTTTGCACTTGGTTTGGCTCCAGGTGCGATGTCCCACTCTCCATCACTTGCTCTACAACACATTCCATTCATCATGATTAATTGGATATTGAGGATCATAAGTGAAACACTAAAATGATTTAGTGTTTAGTGTTTAAGGCTTTCCTCATCTCTTACCTCAATGGGTCCATCCCAGCTGCAGCACCCTTCTCTCCGACGAGGGAGGCCAGAGACAGCCACGGAGGAACGCTGACGGCATCCGTCACCTTCCTCAACCGCGCCCCGTCATGGTGGAAGCGCTTCACGTGGAGCAGTAACACTCTGTGGACACACACACACACGGTTCATCGTCAGATGGCTGCATGGACACACGCGCCCACACGTATGAAAAGGCTGCTTCAAGGCAACATGGGAGACAACAGACTCCGGTTCAGGGCTCACCTTGGCAGAGTGAGGAAATGCCGAACCACTGATGCCTGGCGTCCGGAGCACTGCCGGCAGGTGCACTCCAACTCTGAAGGCTGAGGGAAAGTGCTGCGTGAGTATCAGTGGCCCAGCGTAATGGATAAGCGATTATTATTGGCTAAGGCAGAGTCATGTTTCAGGGTAGCCAATCGGAGCCAGTGTTTTTACACAAACGCCAGGATACGCGTGCCACACGCACACGCACACACAAACACCAAACAGATTCGATGAAGCAGTAGCAAATGGCAAGTCCGGAGCAATCCGATGAAAAGTTGGCATTTTCAAGGTGGAGATATAAGCACTAATTCATTGAGGTCAAAGGCAAGAACATGCATGTAAAGTGTACATTATGTCCCGGAGCGAAGACTTTGTTGACGCATCTAATGAAGCATCTCACAACGACACACGCATCTATAAAGCTACTTCTTTTTTTTTACAGGCTCAGATTTTATTTTTAGGCTCCGATTTCCAGCCCTAAACACAACGGTGTACTGACTTTGAAGTAGAGTTGGAGGCCGGCTGTCAACGACGGCTGGAGGTCCAAGGACAGGTGGTTCTGCTCCTCCTCCTGGAAGACCTCGTCTCCACAGCTTTAAGACGGGCAGAGATCAGAACATCTTAAACCGTTACAACACAGCAGACCACATCATGATGCCAAAAGTGGAGCAGTGATTGACTCTGATTTCCATCATTGAACGACGGAGGCACTAGAGTGGTACTATGTGACATGAATAATCCATTCAACAGAGTCGAGCGTTACCTGAGGCAGGTGCGGACACACTGCAGTCTGAACTCAAAGTTCTGGACGGGGCAGATGTAGCTGGGTGACGTGGAGGTCTCCTGCAGGGTCTCACCTTCCATCTTCATCTTCATGAAGAGGAGGAGCAGGAACTCATGAGCATCCTGTCAGAAACCACAACTTCAGTTGACATGTGTTCACTTCTCAACCGCTGCATTAGCCAAGAGATAAGGAGTCATCGGCTGTACCTGCTCAGAGCAATGCTTGTACTCCTCGTTGAACTCAGCCAGACTGCTCTTGATGGACCACAGGAGACGGCGCTTGCCTTTGTAGGAGCCCTTACCCTGCTGGGATTTATAGAGCTCCCCCAAGGACCTGGAGAACAGCATACGAAGACCAAGGGCATTAAGTATACTTAATATTGTACAGTGGAGCATTCAATTTGACAGTAAATCGTCCAAGCTGTACTGTAGTGTGTGAGGGCTAAGGGTCTGGATCTCTAGTGTGAGGGCTAAGGGTCTGGTTCTCTAGTGTGAGGGCTAAGGGTCTGGATCTCTTCTAGTGTGAGGGCTAAGGGTCTGGATCTCTTCTAGTGTGAGGGCTAAGGGTCTGGATCTCTTCTAGTGTGAGGGCTAAGGGTCTGGATCTCTTCTAGTGTGAGGGCTAAGGGTCTGGTCCTCTAGTGTGAGGGCTAAGGGTCTGGTTCTCTAGTGTGAGGGCTAAGGGTCTGGTTCTCTAGTGTGAGGGCTAAGGGTCTGGTTCTCTAGTGTGAGGGCTAAGGGTCTGGTTCTCTAGTGTGAGGGCTAAGGGTCTGGTCCTCTAGTGTGAGGGCTATGGGTCTGGTTCTCTAGAGTGAGGGCTAAGGGTCTGGTTCTCTAGAGTGAGGGCTAAGGGTCTGGTTCTCTAGAGTGAGGGCTAAGGGTCTGGTTCTCTACCTCAGCAGCTTCAGTGTGGTTCTTCCCCGGGGGCTCCAGAGGTCCTCCTGCCCCGTGATGTCCCTGCAGAAGCAGGGCAGGCTGTAGAGACACTGCAGGGCCGCGTTCAGGAAGCAGCTGTTGCCAATGTTGGGCAGCCTGGAGAAAACACATCCACATCATTAGTCAATGTACCAGCCTGTAGGATATAGTAGGGAATATTAGGTTTTAAAGAAGAGACAACCAATGTGCTGGAAGTGTAAATCTCTACAAATATAACCAGAACCCCTTAAACTATGGACTATAAGAGGGTGAAGGCATCAGCGGCCCCAAACAGAGGCTGCTTGTATTCATGTTTATTCTCTAAAGAAGCAGCTTCAGAGATGTCCTTCCTGTATCTTACCCTCGGGCCTGCTGGCGTTGCTGGGTCTTTCTCCTTCCAGAGGAGGCCCGCACCTGGCTGCTCTCGGCCCGCTGAGGCTGACTGCACCACACAGGGACCAGGGGGACAGAGAGGGAAACACAGCCATGAGGAGGAAAGTAACGTCACCTGTTAGCAAAATGGATTCACTCATTCATCGGTTTCTATTTGATGTCTAAAGCCTGTCCCGGTGACGTACCGCTGCAGAGAAGAGAAGACTGGTGGGGAGGAGACATCGCTGCTGCTGGGGGTGATGACATCTGGAAGATTCAGGATTCCTGTTGGAGAGGGAGAGGAGGGGAGGGAGGGAGAAGGAGACACAGTTATTGGGGAGATACCAGAGGACAGAAGAACAGGAGCAGGGAACAGAACTGGGAAGGATGTGGCAGTGGAGACAGGAGAAGATGGGGACGGGAAGAGAGATGTGGGGCGATGAGAAACAGGGAGGGATGTAGTGGGGGAGACACAGGAAGAGGGGAGAGATGTAGTGGGGGAGACACAGGAAGAGGGGAGAGATGTAGTGGGGGAGACACAGGAAGAGGGGAGGGATGTAGTGGGGGAGTAAGGAGAAGAGGGGAGAGATGTAGTGGGGGAGACAGGAGAAGAGGGGAGAGATGTAGTGGGGGAGACAGGAGAAGAGGGGAGAGATGTAGTGGGGGAGACAGGAGAAGAGGGGAGAGATGTAGTGGGGGAGACAGGAGAAGAGGGAAGAGATGCAGTGGGGGAGTAAGGAGAAGAGGGGAGAGATGCAGTGGGGGAGACAGGAGAAGAGGGGAGAGATGTAGTGGGGGAGTAAGGAGAAGAGGGGAGAGATGTAGTGTGGGAGACAGGAGAAGAGGGGAGAGATGTAGTGGGGGAGACAGGAGAAGAGGGGAGAGATGTAGTGGGGGAGACAGGAGAAGAGGGGAGAGATGTAGTGGGGGAGAAAGAGGGTTCCCTCTGTGTTAGCGATACAACCACAGAAGGGGCCGGGCGGTGGTCAGCTGCTCCTCCATCTTCCTCCATGGCGCGCTGTTTGAAGAAAGATGAGAATTATTTTGAATATCACAATATTTTAATGATGATGGGGAAAATAATTATGATACATGATTGATTCAAAAATCAATAAATAAAAGAAAACACAAGCAGTTATTAAACACATGTTCAAACTTTTGAACTATTACTATTTGAATTACTATTAATTATTGTATTGCACACACAGTATACAATATGCTGTGGGAATGTTTAAGCTAATTACCAATAGAAAATAAATGACAAAAAAGTAAAGTAGATCGATATAACACAATATATAACCACAGAAAATACAAGCTGATTCATCATCTATAAGACTTGAGCTCATTTCTCATCTTACTCTTCTTTTAGCACCAACAAAGTCCCGGATGTCTGCTCCTCTCCTCTTGCCCATGTTGACTCTGTGAATGAAATACAATCAGAGTTCAAGAAAGTAGCCATTAGATAGGCCTTCCATTCATTCCAGTTTGGGATTGCATTTATCTAATAATCCCGATGAGTCAGAGTCGGCGCCAGAGCACATCTACTGGAGGGGCACAGGTCACCAGTAGGGGGGACACTTTCGTTTGAGAAATATTTTAACGCAGTGGAGTCAAACACAGCAGAAATGCAAACGTTTTTCTTTACTAGTATTAGGCTAATTATTTATTATTATCATTATTACTATTACTATTATTATTAGTAGTAGTAGTATTTTTATTATTATCTACAATATTGTGTTCTTGTTGTTGAGGCTATGGATGCAGCCATTACACATTCACACGCACAAATACGATAATAAAAGGCGGAGGGCGCTAAACGCGCTAATAAATGCAATAGTTACACAGGTATGATAAGTCAGATCTATATATTTTTTTACCTCTCAACAGTTTATGCACCAACAAAAATAATAAGGCCTGCCACTGGTTATAAACATTAGACAACAGCCTCCACACTCATCAGAAACACCCCTGGACAACATCAGGACCGCTGACAGAAGCACTGCGTTCGGGCAAAAAGTAACCACGCACCAGGCAGAACTGACCCAACACCATACTGCAGTCATGTAGCCTACTAAACACAAATACAAATAGACCCAGCAAACATCAATCAATAATCCACCTGCTTCGTAAGCCTTATAATGAGTGAAATAAACCAAAGGCTTACCGTCAGAAGAGTTGCAGGCGACGAGTAGGCCTACTGCTGAAACAAGCGGCTATTTGGATTTTGCGCGCAAATGTAACAAGTTTACTCAGCAACCAATGAGCATTGACCGAACCTGGCATGTACAACCAAAATTATGCGATTTCCCCTTGTATTTCTTTTATTTCATTGAAGTTACAGTTTGCACATTTATTATAATAGTAATAATTATAACTAAAAGGGATATTTTTTGTGTGTGTCTGACTGTGCTAGGGGGGGCACCAATGGCCGCTAGGGGGGGGCACGGCCCACAAATGCCCCACCTTGCCGCCGGCACTGCGATGAGTAACCCGATATTTACGGCCAACACTGAAACCTTATTTTAATAAATTACATTAAAAAAACGGGCCGCAGGCTGCATTGACCCTTTCTAAGGGCGCACTCCATAGTTGCCCTGTACCGTACAAGTCCGATTGCCCCCCACTGTGCCGCTGGCCTGTGCTCACACTAGGCAATCTCAACTGGGCCTTAAAGGGTCACTGCAGCCTGCGGCCGTCACAACGTCCAGGTCGCTAACACGTGTTCAAAGAACAACAAATAAGAAGCTGGCGACCAGATGTTTGTTTTTAAAATATAATTGATTAAAATAAGGTTTCAGTGTTGGCCGTAAATATCGGGTTACTCATTGGGATTATTACATAAATGCATGAACAATAATTGTATCGTTTCATAATTTGATTAAAGGTTTCCATCGCAACCTCAAGGAAAACTTCCAAGGTGTAACATTCAAGAGTTATGATTAAGATTTCATTTTACCTGTCTGGAGCAACAGCCACCGATGTTTGCTTTCCTCTTCGACAAGTAGAGTCAAGTAGATATAATGATCAACCAACGAATAATTAGCAACAATTAGCAACAATCAGCAAAGACAACCTGGGGCAGCGTGTGTCCGCGTGGAGTCTCAGTTGAATGAGGCACTGATGCTGTCGTCAAGGGGACCTCAGCACCTCTCAAAACAAGCCTTATATGGTACGAGATGGATTGTTTTAAATTATAAATGTTACGGGATGAGACGGTGATGTGGAGATCCATCTCATTACCTTATTTGGTAATGAGATGGCATTTAAAATGAATCGAATAAAGGGATGGATGCTAGCCTATCGTTATAATTATGCTTCATAATGTATTATTATCGCTAACCATCGCTGTCCATCAAGCATGGTAGGCCATGCTATGTCAAAGTCTGTCCACATAATCATAACAAATTGAAAATGATTTAAAAAGAAAGATAGGGTTTGATATGAAACATTGAGGGCCAGATGTCTCCGTGCTCTGACCTCAGGGGCCCGGTCCACCTCATCTGCTCAACTACTAGAATAAGACCCCTGCTTGCTAGGATTCTTTAGTGGGCCAACAGGGGGCGCTATTGCCATTAAATAATATCCCAGTCAGTGTGAGTCCCACATGATTGAAAATGTGTTCCGCTCTGTACAATTCATATCCAACTTATTACGTTGTATGTTCAAACAAATGTGGAATTTCGCTCAATACACACACTTGTATGCTACTTTTCATCTAGCAACTTACGTTTTGAATACAGATGTACATTGAGTATATCTTATTTATATCCATGAATACATTAGATAAATACAGTGAGTATATATCTATATTAAAGAGCCACTGATGGTTACAGTAGTCCTCCATGATCTCCACTGGTCGGCTCTGATTGGTCCACAGCGCAGCAGAGGCTCCCTGGTCGGCTCTGATTGGTCCACAGCGCAGCAGCGGCTCCCTGGTCGGCTCTGATTGGTCCACAGTCCAGCAGCGGCTCCCTGGTTGGCTCTGATTGGTCCACAGTGCAGCAGTTGCTCCCTGCGGAGACATTCAGATCAACCAATTATCGAAGGGGTTTGTAATACTATACCGCCCATTTAGCCGAGGTAAAATTACAGATATGATTCTTAATAAATGAGCAGTCTGTGGTTTTCGTATATTTACTTTACTCAAACCTTTCTTCAACCTCACTTTGCACTACAGCACTCACCGCATTTTCTTCAGGAAATGCATTTTCTATTTTTTTTTTCTTCTCTTTTGTCTTTGTGGATAGTTGGACTAGCCACAATTGAATTGTGTGCACATCCAACCATTGTACCAGTATATCTATGCATTTCCTTGCTTCCTCTGCGTTGCTTGGCAGACTGAAGATAAGATATAAGCCTAACCAGGGCCTACCCAGGGCCTACCCAGGGCCTACCCAGGGCCTACCCAGGGCCTAACCAGCAGGGGCGGAGCCAGAGGGGGGGCTGGGGTGGCACTGGCCACCCCTGGAACCTGATTGGCCACCCTAGGTGCCACCCTAGTTGATTGACAGTTCACTGCATGTGTCGTTGAAAGCGCGATTTATGGTCTCGCAATCGCAGGCTCTCCCCTGTTAACGCCCCCCCCCCCCCCCTCCCCATCAACAATCCCGTCGCCCCCCCCTGTCAACAATCCTGTCCGCTCCCCCCCCCCCCTCAACAATTCTGCAGTATTTTCCTCTATTATGCCCGGTATATGGACCCCCTTATAAAGCCTTGGGCACCCTCTGGCCACCCCTTGTATAAAAGTTTAGCTCCGCCACTGCTAACCAGGGCCTACCTAACAATCTTTTATTTCCGGAATTAAAGATTCTAGTCCTTAACTAACTGATGTCACAAAAAATAAAGGTAAAAATAAGTAAACTCATATTCATAGGAAGTTCATTCACTGAGGTCCTCATCACCCCAGGCCCTCGTACCTGTCCGTCGACAACAGCCCACGCACACCTCAGAAGAATCCACTATTCATGTACCGGCAGGGGGCGCAATGGCTCTCGGTGCGCAGACATCATGGCAAATTAACAATTCATGAACCGTGTGCTGTTAATATGACCAGCCTTTTTGAAACCGAACCCATAGTCTACTCACCAACTAAACGTTGGTGAAAAGTAGGCTATTTGTGTTAGTATCGCTTATTGGAAATTTTAACTACGTCTTAATGCCTACATTAAGACTACAGTATTACCTTTTCCCCACCAAATGGAGTACATGAATGGGTAACTTTACAATAAGTGGTAAATAAATTAACCATTAACTATCTAATGCAGTAATAAACATTAATATAGCATTACCTTGTGGTGGGTTAGGTTTAAGGTTCGGGCTAGGGGGATAACCCTCATCAATCGGAAAATATCAAAATAAAAAAATCAAAAGTTATCAAAATAACTTATTAATACCATAACACGTCATGGCACTTGCATTGATTGAGGTGTGTGTGTGTGTGTGTGTGTGTGTGTGTGTGTGTGTGTGTGTGTGTGTGTGTGTGTGTGTGTGTGTGTGTGTGTGTGTGTGTGTGTGTGTCCTTGCTGTTACCGACAACAGTCCGCAAGTTCAACGGGAATCGGAAACGTCAGATTTGCACAACATTTGCCAATCATTAGCAGACCTCACAAACGTGTCCCGCCCATTCGTTGAGATGCAGAGCGGTAGTAGTGATCCTCCTCCCGGGCGGTCACGTCTCTCGACCAAACCCCGGGACGGGAAGCTCACAATGTGCGTATCTAGCGAGAGAGAGGGCGGGATCTACAGTTACATTGCTTTAGTGGCAAGAAGTAGAGAAGGCGGGACTTTTGAAAAAGCGGAATATCCGTTTCCGTTACATGCGTCTGATAATGCCTTGTCAAATGTTTATTTAAAAACCTCTAAATGTATTGTTCTTATTGTTGTTCTTATTGTCGTGTTGTTATTCTTCTCGTTCCAGTGACTACTGATTGGCGTGCATTGCACATGGGAAGTGATTAACCGGAAATTGCTCTTTGTAGACCGGGAAAACGCTACTATTCCCTACCCGCTACTACTTAACCCTCTCTCACCCTGAATCATGTGTAGACATGACCAGTGTGTCCCGCCCACCCGGCTATCAGAGCAGTGGGAGCCGCCGTTGGAGAGAGACGAGCCAGCCAGTAGCATCTCTGCCCGCAGCTAGCTAGCTACTAGCTCCACAGAGCTAGCTACTAGCTCCACAGCAAGGCCACTGCGGGAACATGGCCACGACGGACAAAACCAAACATGAAGGAAGAGTTAAAATCGGCCATTATATCCTCGGAGACACCCTCGGAGTGGGCACATTTGGAAAGGTTAAAGGCAAGTGTCTGAGTATTCTGCGTTGTCCACCTTTTTAAATGCGAACTCAACATATGTCAAGAAGACAAGCATCAGAGCTGTTAGCTGCGCTGCTAGCGTGCTAGAGCTAACGTTAGCTGTAACTTGGCACACTCTAGCCTTGGGTGTAACGAGACCCTTTGAATGGAGTGACGTCTGACAACTTTCGGGGTGAAGTGGCGGTCCAGGACCACAGGTGCTGAGGGCGTGTTGTCTTCGGCCCTCTGCGCTGTAGCACTAAAGAGGGGCTGTGCACTGACGCTACCTTCAGTGTATACGAGCCCATCAGACATTGTGAGCATTGCAAGCCCAGCAGTCCAGAGAAGTTAGACTACTAGATACTCCTCGACTACTTCACCACCGTCAACACACTCCTGTTCATCGGTGGTGTTTCGATCCGTTTTCCGGTTTCAGCTTGTGTGTGTGTGTGTGTGTGTGTGTGTGTGTGTGTGTGTGTGTGTGTGTGTGTGTGTGTGTGTGTGTGTGTGTGTGTGTGTGTGTGTGTGTAGTCGAATGAAAGGGGGGAAACACACACCTGTACTGTTTCGGTTTTGTTCTCATATCTATGTGCATTCATCAGTATCCAATAGGTCTGGCTGGACACATCCACTGTGTGTGTGTGTGTGTGTGTGTGTGTGTGTGTGTGTGTGTGTGTGTGTGTGTGTGTGTGTGTGTGGTTCACTTGCGCAAAGTGGGGTGTAGTTTGGCCAGGCAGCAGCTCGCACCGTGTCATTACACACAGTCAGGGAAGTATCAAGCCAGCCTTGTTTTGGAGCTGCTATGATGTAACACATTGCATTAAGATTCGCATGGTCACTTAAGGCCATTCTCACAATGAACCATACATTGTAATGTGTTGTCAAGTGTGAATGGACTAGTGTGGAATAGTTATTGGGACCTAGCCAGTTGGGAACCAAACAGGACCACACAGGCTTTAACTTTTGTGAACCTGGGGGGTTGTCCCATAGTAGTCACTGCTGAGTATAAAAGTAGCGGAAGACCACAGCCCATTAAGGCTTAAGTTCTCAGTAACTCATGGCCTTGGCTGTGGCGGACTGGACCAAAGCTTCATCCAAACATAAGTCAACAGAAGCTAATCATTCATGTACACAAGAGTAGACTTTTTTACTTAACATTCAAAGAGAAAATGAGAGATATAACTAGGTGCTCCTCTTATTTACTTAGCATTTCTGGGACCAAAATTTGCATTCCCTTTTCACGGCTTCTCTTCTCACGCTTCCCAATGAGCCTCTGATTCCCAATCTTATCTTGTCTCCCTTTTCTTGGCCTCACAGTGGGCCAGCATGAGCTGACGAAGCACCAAGTGGCCGTGAAGATCTTGAACAGACAGAAGATCAGGAGTCTGGACGTGGTGGGCAAGATCCGCCGGGAGATCCAGAACCTCAAACTCTTCAGGCACCCTCACATAATCAAACTGTAAGTCCTCCATTACATCCCCCTGCATCAGCCAATCTTTGTGCCCCCCCGCCTGCTGCCAGACTTTGCCACCCACGGTGCTATTTTGAGGCTTTAATGATGTGGTCTGGAAACACATCCCTCTGGAGCAGGCTTTGTCTGACCCGGACTCCTCTCTTTGTTTATTTATCTTTTGTTTAGTCTATCTTTATCCATCTGAGTCACATGTGGAGATTTGCAGCTTGTTGTGTGGATTGTGTCGCGGTGGGCTTTGTTCAGGAATGAAACAGACGTTTTTTACACTAGTTGGTTCCTTGGTATGCAGCCCAGTTTTGGGGCGGTTAGGTTCATAGTTATACATTACAAGAACCTTCAGGTGGTCTTGTTTACCGTTCCGGTTCCAGGCTGCTGCAGGTCAGTTTGGAGAGTTGAGTAATACTTTTAGCAGAGGGGTCGCAAAGGAAGCCTTTTTGTGGTATAGTGAAAAAAAACTGCATCCGCACTTTCTGCCCAGGTAATAAAATAAAAAAAATAAAAATCAGGCACGTGCTATTATGTAAAATTTGATAAGTCTATCTGGAGAACAGTGAACTAAATGCTGTTTGCACTTGAACACCGTTTGAGCTTGTAGTTGTATGCACACATGGGATTATCTCTACATTATGGTTTTAAATGTTAGAGATATAAGCTCCCTTTCCAGCAGTTGTCTGCATGCATAGATTTAGGGCTGTAACACTAACAAACACACACATTGATGGTTTTGATAGCTCATGGGTCGCCCTGGGCCATTAACCTACGACTATTTCAGGTAACTCATCTTGTTCGCTGTATAATGGGGTGACTGACCTCTCCTCTTTTTCCGGGGACAGTCTGAGGTTGTGATGGCCTGCCCCCGTTTAGAGAAAGGGGTTTCCGAAGTATGAGTACATTTTGAAATGGCAAAGGTTGTGGCTTGCTGATTAATATACATTTTGAGGCTGTTGTCTTTTGTCTATCGGATAGGCTGTGACGTGACCTCACTCTGCAGGGGTCTATCTATGGACTTTATACCATCATCAGGCATGACCGATCACAAACCATAGGCTGTCAATATAATATAACTATTCTATATTTGAGGAGCCTACTTTGGGTGGTTTTTGGCTGGTGGACCAAAGCTTAAAACACATCAAAGAAACCGGCATGTTCTGCCCCAGGTAGTTACCTTGATAAGAAAAGGATTAATATAAATGTGTCCCCTTTTTCTTTCTAGAAATATATTTTTGTTGTTTATATGCACTGCTAAACTGCAAATGCCCCAGTTTTTCATTTTAGAAATCTGGTCCCCATACTATATAACAATCGACCTGGCTGTACCATTGCTGTCCAGGGGGGTCCCTATGACTGTGTTTAGTTGATTTTGATGAATCGTTGTTTAACTTGTATGTTTAACTATAAGACACCAGGATCAACTTTTCAACAACACACCCATTGACTCATTCTCTCTTTAGTTCCCCATAGCGAATAGACATGAATACCATGACTAATACCAATCCATTTGAATTCACAAACTACTGCAGCTGACTAGTAGACCTGGCAGTTCGTGGTCAGCACATATAGGGCTTTTATCTGGCCAAGCAAAACATTTTCATTCAGCCGACATCCAAAGCAAACTTGCATGTCAGGCTGATAATTCAAAACAGGTCAATGTAAACTATCGTAAAACTAAGTGCTGCACGTGACGTTTCTAGCTAGACAAAGTGTAGAGAAGCTGGGAATCAGAAACAAAGGGTTCTCATTTTCTTCTACTTCACATTTCTCCCATGACCTGGACATACAAAAGCTGGTGTATCAATCATGTGTCCCCTAATTTGATTACTGCTGTGCAATAATCAAGTAATCCCAAAACCTCCTTTTTTATTTTATTTTTTGTGCAGGTATCAAGTTATCAGCACACCTACAGACATCTTCATGGTGATGGAGTATGTATCAGGAGGGGAGCTGTTTGACTACATCTGCAAGAATGGAAAGGTAAATGCATGCAAAGTTTAGGGTGGGGTGGAGTGGGGCTTGACGGTTTGGCTGTTTCTGAAGGTCAGTTTATTTGTTCAGTAATTTAGCAGCCGCCAGTGGCTCGAGTTATAGCTACAGTTATAGCTATTTCCTTTGGAGGTAAAAGTGGACAAGAATAAATCATTTATAGAAAAGCCTTGCCTGGATGGATTGACCATTGATTGTGGTGGATGGGCCAGTTTTATTTTTGTGAAACTTTCTAGTTCAGATATTTTTAGGAGTAAATAGCTGCAGAAGAAATAATACATTGTGCATACATTGGTTAAAGTGTAACATTCACACCCATATTAATTTCCTTTTCTATCAACTTAACCTTATTAATAAAATACCTTATTGATTACTGATTTGATTTTATTCAGCCATTTATAATATCACCCTGTGATCGACTCTTTTATTTCTTGTGTTGTATGTCTATTTAAACTGTAGTTGTAACCGTGTTGTCTAGCAGAAGCTCCGTGCCCAGTCTGACCCCGTGGCTCTGTGCCTCTGACAACACACCTGAACCCTAACTTACTGTCGTGCTTCTGGGCTGACAGCTGGAGGAGAAGGAGAGCCGGCGGCTGTTCCAGCAGATCATCTCGGCGGTGGACTACTGCCACAGACACATGGTGGTGCACAGAGACCTCAAGCCAGAGAACGTCCTGCTGGACGCCCAGATGAACGCCAAGATCGCAGACTTCGGTACACGTCCTTATCGCTAACTAGGTTTCCTGCCACTGCGTAAACACTGATAACGCGGAGGGCCTTGACCACAACCGCGCTACTTCCTACGGCTCGTTAATTCATTTGATCTTTATCTGCATCCTCATTGCCGCAGGACAATACTTGTCTTGTGTTTGTTGTGTTTTTTCACTATAGTTACATCCCTTGCAGCAATTTTGTCCAAGAATAAATCCTTTGTTAGTTTTGCATAAACATTGTGTTGCATAACATGGTTTCTGCTGTGTAAAGGTATTTAGTAAGAGGAAACCATTACTAAACTGATTACGGGTGTGGTGGAAATATCTATCGTAACTACAAATGCTATTAACCTTATTTATATAATTAATAGGCAATTTAAAATTATTTGTATACGTTCTCCCTGTACCTAGAGATACCTCCCTTCCTTCCTGACTTCTGAGTTGCGTAGATTCCTTTAATTGTGTTGCAGCCTTGCTTGCAGACTTGCAGACATGTCCACTTCACCCATAGTGTATTGCAGTTTAACTTGGCCTCTCCCGCCGTGGCTGACTTCAACCATGACCAATCCTAAACTCTCCACGATGGTCACTCGTTACCTTTGTATTAATTACCCACAATGCAAACGTTTCCCTATAAGAATCTTGTTCACCCATTGTTTCACTGAATGTATCTGTGGTAATTTTGCTGCCTGTACTTTCCCATGATCATGCTCTATAATATTTTGCTGGCCGACGTGTCCTAAAAATAAGTTTTTCTTCATCAACGGGTCTCTACCTCAAAGTGATACTGGTTGAATTGTTTGTCAAACTTTTTGACACATTTTTTAGCACAAAAAGCGTTTCCATCAGCACATTTGTTTGTGTAGGGTCGCCGTTCTAATGGATTGTTGTGGTCTGCGTGTGCAGGTTTGTCGAACATGATGTCAGACGGAGAGTTCCTGAGAACCAGCTGTGGTTCTCCAAACTACGCGGCCCCAGAGGTCATCTCAGGGAGGTGAGGGCGACCACCCACTTCGAATCAGTCTTCTGTGCTAACAGTCGAAGCAGCTACAGACCCTTTTCACGGAGGCGTCCTCTAAAGACAAAGACAGGTGTCGTCATGACACTTGTTGTAGGTCTGCTCCTTTTATGAACGGCCATATGTACATAGACGCCGCATTGCCTGCCTTGACACGCTGCTACGGTACGTCAATGTCACCGCCATATTGGAGAGGCCAAGTCTGGCCTGTAAACACATTTTAATAAACGGGTGAGCTGTGGTCTTTCCGGATATAAAGCCTCATCACGATTACATCTCATTGGATTACAGCCATTTTTATATTCATATTAAATCCCGTATGTGGGCTTATCTTCACTAGTTCAGGCCATGCTCTGTGCCCGTTACACAAAAGGAGCAGACCTGTGTTGCGGTACCCAGCTGGGTTTGTCCTACGATGACAAACTATTGGCTGCTTGTGTACCAATCTATCTGAACAAAATATGCACACACGAAAACACCTGACAATTATGGTAGACCCTTCAAAACCTCCATTCTGGTCCCTTCTCTAAGGGAGCACTCACACTAGGCCATCTGTACAGTGGCTAGTGTGAGCATGCCATCCGTACTCAAGTACAGTTCAACTCTGTGGCCTCAGTACACACAGGACATGTACAAGAGGCAACCGTACTCAGGCCCAGTTGTGAGCACAGGCCAGCTGCACAGTGGGGGGGGGGGGGGGGTACAGGGACACTGCCTAGTGTGAGTGTGCCCTAACAGCATGGCTTCAGCCTGTACCTCAGAGCATTAACATTATCTGTTCCAGACATCTGGAATGGCTCATCGTTGTCAGTGTGTTCTGACCCTCTCTGCCCCTCCCCAGGCTGTACGCGGGCCCCGAGGTGGACATCTGGAGCAGCGGGGTGATCCTGTACGCCCTGCTGTGCGGGACCCTGCCCTTCGACGACGACCACGTGCCAACGCTCTTCAAGAAGATCTGCGACGGGGTCTTCTTCACGCCCCAGTACCTGAACCCGGCGGTCATCAGCCTCCTCAAACACATGCTGCAGGTGGACCCCATGAAGAGAGCCACCATCAAGGAGATCCGGTGAGCCTGCGCTCCCGTTCCATCGGCCACAGATCCCGGGCTGCGAGGGCTTTGGTAGATCCTGTTTAAACATGGCCTGGGCCCAACCTTTACAGCCCGGGCTGGTTTTAACCAATCCTAAATAAGACTCTAGTAATCCTAGACAGGGAACTTGAGTGTTTCACAAGAACAGGACAGCAGTGACGACTATATAGGATTAAAAAATAACACAAAAGTTAAAAGACAACTCCTTTTATACAAAATGAGGACACAAGTTATTATGTTGGCTTCATTCCAGGCTAAGAATAGCAGTGTTGTCTGACTATTAAATAGATGGGGATAAATATAGAAGCATTTATCTTTCAGAGGAAATTCAAGTTTTAGTTGAGTTTAAGGACGTGGATTTATTTTTTGTCTTGTTAGAGGCTCGGAACCACACAGAGTCTGACTGGTCACTGACATTCTCATGACAAGTCACCGGCAACTACCTATTGAGGGCATAATGTACAAAATAGAGCAAATATTCTAAACATCAAAAAATCTAGAGTCTGCCAAAATAAATGATGAAGTGTAGCAGAAGCCTGACGGGCGTGGCCTCTCTCGTGTCCTCACCGCAGGGAGGACGAGTGGTTCAAGGAGGAGCTGCCCAAGTACCTGTTCCCCGAGGACCCGTCCTACAGCAACAACATGATCGACGACGACGCGCTGAAGGAGGTGTGTGAGAAGCTCAAGTGCACCGAGGAGGAGGTGCTGACCTGCCTGTACAGCCGCGACCACCAGGACCCCCTGGCCGTGGCCTACCACCTCATCATCGACAACCGCCGCATCATGAGCGAGGCCAAGGACTTCTACCTGGCCTCCAGCCCCCCGGACTCCTTCCTGGACGACCAGCACCTGACGTCCTCCGGGGCGCTGGCCTCCTCCTCCTACTACTCCTCCTCCTCCTCCTCCTCGGCCGCTGCCGCCTCCTCCCCCGGCGCCCCCATCCTCAAGCCCCACCCCGAACGCGTGCCTTTCCTGCTGGCGGAGACGCCGCCGCGGCCCCGCCACACGCTGGACGAGCTCAACCCCCAGAAGGCCAAGCACCAGGGCGTGCGGCGGGCCAAGTGGCACCTGGGCATCCGCAGCCAGAGCCGGCCCAACGACATCATGTCGGAGGTGTGCCGCGCCATGAAGCAGCTGGACTACGAGTGGAAGGTAAGGCGCAGGCTGTAGCCGACGGGGGCGCTATTGAAGGAGGCCCGGGCGGACTACGGCCGGGCGTGGCATCTTCAGTCGCATATCGCATATCATATATAGTCGCAGATGCGACACGCGACGCATCACCTGATACGTGCGCGAGGGCCGTATGTAACGTTTCTGGTTTGCCGGCATGTGCGTTTCAAGCACAGCGACTATGAATTAGGGCCGCGGAGAGAGAGATGGAGGCCAGAATATATGTTGAAGGGTACATGACTGCTGCACATTGTTGGTACTCATCCAGGCTAGTAAGAGGACTTGTCAGTAGTTGTACCTCACGGATTACAACGGGACTCGATGATCTGCATTGTTTATGTGATTGTGGGAAAAAAATAATGCATTGTTTTGACTTGTTGTTTGTCACATACTCGAAAATGGATTTCAATGTTTTTCCTGCATCAAGGATCCCGGAAGGCTTAACATATAGATTGCCTTTAGAGTACGTGTCCTCATCCTCGTCCATGTGGCCTCTGCACAGGTGGTGAACCCCTACTACCTGAGAGTGAAGCGGAAGAACCCCGTCACATCCATGCAAACCAAGATGAGCCTCCAGCTCTACCAGGTGGACAGCAGAACCTACCTCCTCGACTTCCGTAGCATAGACGGTAGGCTGGGTTCCATGCGTGCATACTGCCGTTGTTATACGTACATATGACCTATTACATACCTATGACGTCATATGTTGACCTGACTTATCAAATGTAGTATTTGATTTATTTGATGTTTACTGATCTCTACAGAAATGTATAAAGACCTAGCAAAATCAAATATATTTGAATGCTTGTTATGCTCTGTCAGTTTGAACTGTGATCCAGTTTGAGTGTCATCTTAATGAAATGCCTCTCTAAGTAATGCCAGGTATATCCAATGTCAATATGTATTCTGATATTATCTTGCAGTAAGATTACTAACCACATTGACGTTGAGTTGATATCTTAGCAAGTCGTTTAATTCGAAAAGAGCTTTATTAGCTTGTAAAATAAACATGTACATAGCCAAAGCATTGAAAAAAAACCTACAGCGGAAAAGGAGCACGGTGTTAGAAAAAGGTGTAAAGCTGCACGTTGCCCTAAAGGGGGCGATGGCGAGGGAGTCACAGCGTCTCTTCCCCTGTGTGACGTTCCTAGACGACATGCTGGAGACTAAATCCGGGACCACCACGCCCCACCGCTCGGGCTCCGTGGGCAACTGTCGCACCACCCTGAAGAGCGACGGCGACGGGGTGGAAGGGAAGGGGGAGGCCCCGCCCACCACCCCCGTCACCACCGCCACCTCCACCACCAGGCCCCCCGTGGACGGGTCGCTGGCGGCCTCATCGCTTACCTCGTCGGTGGACTCCGTGGGGGGTGGCAGCGAGGCCACGACGTACCCGCGGCCCGGCAGCCACACCATAGAGTTCTTTGAGATGTGCGCCAACCTTATCAAACTGCTCGCGCGATAGCCACGCTAACTATCGCTAGCCTTTTTTTTTTTTTTTTTCCTTTGTTTCTCTGCTCTTTCTCTCCGTTTCTTTGCCACTTCTCGATCTTTCTTTCTCCGCTCTTTCTAGTTGTCTCTCGTTTCTCTCTCTCTCTCTCTTCCCTCCACCCCCCCCCCCTCCTCTTGGAGTGTCTTCAAAGCAATAAGCATGCAACTGATCCATGGCTGGGCCTATTCCCCCTGCTGTGGATTAACTGGTTGTACCATGGCACCGATGCTGGTTCCCCGACACCCTGAACCCATGGAATGTTTATCAAGCTGGGGCAGTAGGGGAGGGAGGGAGGGGAGGGCGTGGGTGAGGAAGGGGGGCACGCAGGAAGAAGAAGAAGAAGAAGAAGAAGAAGTAGTGACACGCGACTCAATAGTCACAGCCGAGTCGACATTTTAAGAGATGTTTTTTTTACATATTCACGATCAATTTTATTGGCACACGACCTCTTGTCTGTTGAGCGCCTCGCCCGGCCCTCCTCCCTCCGGCGTCTGTAGGGAACTCCTGAGTGATTACACTGAATCTCTCCGTACTGGAGCCAAGGAGAGTTTGGTTTTCAGTGCGAAGAACAAAAGCAAGGTTTAGCCTGCAGAGGGAGGGCGGCGGGGGGGGTGGGAGTAGATGTTGCGGTGAGGGTAGTGGCCATGGGAAAGGAAGCAGGAAGCACTTTTGCACAGTTCTGTCCCTCTTGCTGCTCCGCTGCTTGCCTCTCTTTTTTCTACATGGAGACCAGAGATGCGGGGTGCAGAAGTTTCAGGGGCGCTGCTCATCCTAGCACTAAAGTTGCCATGCCAACCTTCATTGGACTAAAGACGTGCAGTGACCTCTGGTGGAAGAGGGGCTGGAGGAGCAGAGGAGCGCGTCATCACGTCTGCTTCATTTGTTTTTACCTTTTTTCTTTTGTTTTTTTTGTTGGTTTCCAAAACTATATTTCCATGGTTTTGTCCTTGTAAAGATACCTGTATGAACATGTATGTCCCCTGCATTTTTTTTATATATAAAGAATTGAATATATTTATCAGTGCTTTAAGTGGAGGAGTGGAGGTTATATAAAAAAACAAACATTTATTAACAGATTATCTTCTTGCATTAAGGACTGTTGCTGGATGGTTTTTATTGGTTGTTTTTTTGGTTTTCTGAATCAATATTAGAGTCTGTTTTATGTCAATCACCATAGAATGGAGACCCATGGTGGTCATTCCATATAAATGTCCATATATTGTTTTGTTGCTACAGGAGTAAGTACTCCTTGCAATGACCCATTCTAGAAAATCCTATTTAATTTACTTTTTTTTTTATCCAAATTTTTTGTCAACGATTTAAGGTGAGAGCAGAATTACCGAATGACTCGCCTTTTGCCTACATTCAGTTTTATCGTGTTCTGCACAGGCTGACTGGGAACTTTGTACATTCTGACAATCTCTTCAACAACTCTATTGGGTGCAGGGCTCAATTTGAAAACGTGAATGGTAGCAGTTACATGCAGTGCATGACCAATGTTTGATGGCAGGTGAACACGTACAGCAATGTCGACGTATATCGTGTATGCTTCGTAGACTTGTATCTCGCAGGCCCACGTGTTCCCAGAGTGGTGACCATTGTTTTGAATTTTCATTTTGAAACCTTTTAAAAATCTGTGTAGAAAGGTTTTGCTTTGTGTGATCACACCCACCTGATTTTGCTAGACTTTTGGTCTAGCAAAGTCTTAAGCCTTTTTTGTTTTGTTTTTGGCTGCCTTATGTTTATCATTACTGTTAATTTTTTCATCAGTTTAAGAGAGACCGTTGGCGTTAGAAATATTGGCATCCCATAAAATGATCACGAATCGATTACTCTCAAAAGTACTCAACGTTACATAGCAGCAATTTTAAACATAAAAGCTCTATGCAGTCGTCATTCTAAAAAAAGCTGGTGTGTGAACTGTTGACTTGAAAAAACAAGAAATAAAGTTAATATAGGTTAGTTTCTGGCATATCAAAAAAAGTTAAAACAAATTCAAACAAATCAATTGACAAAATCGCATTTTAATCAAAGTAGCCTTTTTTTAACAAATGGGCTGATATCCAAATGTTTGGTGGGAACTTGACAATGTTAAAGTGATGGCAGAAAGTGAATAGTGAACCCATGATGAGTCCAACACTATTGCACTTAACCAGTGTCAATCCCTAAGCTGTATTTTGTACTTTCACATCGGACCCAACTGCACTCGATCACTTAAGCAGTGATGCGGTCCTCAACTATAAACTACACCACGGCCAATGAATGTTTCCACAACATGGAAGGTAGAAAGACGAATGACAGCGTTGCACACAAGTGGAGCTGTGTAGTCGTAGGGTGAAGCTCCCTCAGTATAAAGTGATCATTTTGGTTTATGTAAATACAGATTGTTACATGCCAAGCCAAATTATTAGGATGTAACTAAAATGAAAAAGCAAGAACAAGGGGTGCCAATTATTCTCAATGTGTCTGTTTCCGTCTTAGTACAGGTTTGGACAGAAATCTGTTGAGAGTAATTTGGTCACTGTTTTAAACACTATACTATTCCAAGAGTAATTATTACACCAAATGGTCTTCAGAATACTTGTAACTCACCCAAGTTCAGTTTTGAGAAGGCAGTTGCAAGAAAATATTTGATTTGGTGCCTAAAGTTTAATCATAGGTTGATGAGCAAACATGACCGTGTGTAACTAAGTTTGTTGGATGGATCATGTAAAGAGTGGTTAGTCCCTATACTGGACTTTATTCAGGAGATTCCATTTGTCTGAACTTCTTTAATCAAATCTTGTTCATTGTTTTGTTATTTGTTTGGCTGCGTATAGGGACCCTGCCAGAATGACCAATGTAAATCTTAATGGACAGTGTTGAAATCATTTGCATACACAACTGCCTAATAAACAGCTAAATTGCACACATTTCCATTCAGCTCATTTGTTTTGTTTGTCCTCAGTTGTCTTCTGCATGAGTCAGGGAGAGGAAATGGGCGGGGAAGGCGCTCTGAATCAAAGGACGCAGAGGATATTCACTACGCCCTCCGGTGGATCTCTGTTGTCATCGAAAAACCAACCAAAAAATGTGCACCATAGTTCGGAATAATTTATACTTATCATGAATTGTAGTAGAATTGTAGTGTACTATACTATATACTATATAGTATACTATCAGTAGTAGTCTAAGTAGTCTAGTCTATTAAAAAGGAAATATTCTACTCAGAATGGTTAAATGTTGATCTGTAACCTGTCATTATTTTTATAGGTATGATTTATTTAGTTATTTAGTTAAAGATCCCATATTACCTAGGGTTAATAATTGCATTTGGGGGTAGGCTACTACTAGAATAGGGTTACATGCCTGTATGTTAGAAATACCCCTTATTATTCTCACACTGTTCATTTCTGTAAAAGCAGTTTAAGTGGGGTATACTACGAAGCCCGCCTAACATACCCATGCTTTCTTGGGAAAACTTGGATTGACAAATACGTAAATTATTTAGTCTATGCTACTTCCGATGTCATGTTTCAAGCTAACAACAGTTATGAATGGTTTCTTCTCTACATAATGCACAACACCATATAAGGTTTTATGAGTTTGTAGAGGTTAAAGAACTACAAACATGGCCACCTGCCATTTCCGCTGAAGCCAAGACAGACCAAAGGTTCACCTGGGTCAATATAACCTGTAGGCGTGGCTTATTCACCACTCCCGATACACACTGTTGTCGGTGTGTTGGAGAGATGCTCCATGGACCACCTCCACAACGCAAGCGCGTTTACCTTGTGTGTTAGAATAAACCAGTGTTGAACATTTACCACTCTCCGAGTCATACCTAGCCCGAGACGACCATACCACAAAGGATCGAAATAGTTTTTCATCACTGGGAATTAGATTTTTCTAGCCTAGCAGACGTAAAACATGCATGCATACAGCATATAACTGTCGAAAGCAACGTGAAAAGGCATGCTCCCCTTTAATGCGTATTTATGAAGCGGTTCCTAAGACACGTACTGTCTCTTTAATCGTCCAGGACAACACGGTTCTTGTTCCGGGGCAGGATTTGAAGGCTCAAAACATGGCAGCAGTACCTGTAATATAACTAAAGCTTCCCATGTTGGTGGAGCTGTAGATGTCTGTTAATAATTTAATACTGCTTGAGTCAACCGAACAGCCCTTCTGCCTCTAGTGTCGGCCATGGATGCATTCCGCTAAGCTGTAGCGCTATGCCCGGGACTGCAGCAGACTAGCACACATAGGTTACCCAGCCACAGCCGTATGGTTTACAAAGTTATAATCACCATGAGGGCTGCGGTGAACTAAAGGTACAACTACAAGTCAGTCTATCAAGTTGCCCCCACTGTCAGCAGCTACTTAATCGGTGTGTCTCTTAAAATGGCTTCATTTGGCTGGAAGAGGAAGGTTGGGGAAAGGGTGTCCAAGTCCACGTTACAGCAGTTTGAGTCCGAGGCGGAGAAGGCGGGGGACAGACCCCGGAACGAGGACGGCGTGGACTGGATGCACGCCGTCAAGAGACGCCGGGAGCTGTTGCTGGAGGACTGCGAGACCAAGAGCGAGAGGCTGAAGGGGGAAGGTGCTTTGCTAGCCGAGGAGGGCAGGTGAGATCAATGTGTGTGTGTGTGTGTGTGTGTGTGTGTGTGTGTGTGTGTGTGTGTGTGTGTGTGTGTGTGTGTGTGTGTGTGTGTGTGTGTGTGTGTGTGTGTGTGTGTGTGTGTGTGTGTGTGTGTGTGTGTGTGTGTGTGTGTGTGTGTGTGTGTGTGTGTTCTCCAGAGGCATTGTGTCCCCTTCACAGAGCTGACTCGGTCACAACAAGAGGAGACGAAGCGCCGCCAGTAGCTTCCACTGCGTTTACAGATGGTGTTATGTCATCAACACACTTCCCCTCCCTGAAGGGGAGGTTTCCACAGGTCACCCTGCCCTCAGGGCTGGTGTCAAGGCGTGGTTCATCAGGTGCATAACAAAGCACATGATCTTATCTTGTGAATCCTGCCTTACGTTGGATATCAAATATGGCTCCATAGAAGTGCATCCTCATATGAGCCCATCCTTGTGTAACTGTTGGGACGGTAGGTTAGGTAGCAATAGGAAGGAGGACCCAGCGAATGGTTTTGGACCTTCTGTGCACACACCTGGTTACAGTAATGTAGGCAGCTTTACTTGTCACAAAAGGTTGAGTGACTGCTGTGCAACTTAACGCATATAGTTGAATCATAATCATGGTTTTATGATTTATATACTGTTAAACTTATTTTGTTTGTTGCAGTAGCCATTTTTAATCACAAAAACCGCAGAATCAATCACAATCAGAAGTTTTATCTTGTTTAACATAAAATAAATGTTGTGATCATTACAGTGCCGCCATCTCTCAGCACCAGATTTCAGACATAAAGAAGTTGCAAAGAGGTACACTTCTATAGGATCCTAGGGATTCAGCGACTACAGTTGAAAATTAGCCTGCTGGCTAACACTGGCACATTTACAGAAATGTTGATTAATGTGCACTGTCTTATAAATAAATAAATAAATGAAATGAAATATATGATACTAAACTAGTGCAGAAAGGGTTTCCTTTTGTACATTAAGTTTAACTTAATCTTTATGAAACTTTCCTATGCAGCATCATAGCGTTCCAGAGAGGGGGGACTATTATTGTATACGAACAGTTAGTCCTCATGTAGTTCACTAATGTTAGTCCTCATGTAGTTCACTAATGTTAGTCCTCATGTAGTTCACTAATGTTAGTCCTCATGTAGTTCACTAATGTTAGTCCTCATGTAGTTCACTAATGTTAGTCCTCATGTAGTTCACTAATGTTAGTCCTCATGTAGTTCACTAATGTTAGTCCTCATGTAGTTCACTAATGTTAGTCCTCATGTAGTTCACTAATGTTAGTCCTCATGTAGTTCACTAATGTTAGTCCTCATGTAGTTCACTAATGTTAGTCCTCATGTAGTTCACTAATGTTAGTCCTCATGTAGTTCACTAATGTTAGTCCTCATGTAGTTCACTAATGTTAGTCCTCATGTAGTTCACTAATGTTAGTCCTCATGTAGTTCACTAATGTTAGTCCTCATGTAGTTCACTAATGTTAGTCCTCATGTAGTTCACTAATGTTAGTCCTCATGTAGTTCACTAATGTTAGTCCTCATGTAGTTCACTAATGTTAGTCCTCATGTAGTTCACTAATGTTAGTCATGTAGTTCACTAATGTTAGTCCTCATGTAGTTCACTAATGTTAGTAGAAGTTAACCGATCTAGTTAATCAATAGGTTTAATTATTATGTCCTTTGCACAGATTGATGCTAAGGACATAATAAATAATTGATACACAGAAATTTACCTTTAGAAATGAAACATAATGTGATTTATATGGAAGCATCATACACTGTTTCTGTTTCAGCCTTATTAGTCGCACATAGGTTAACATACGGTCAACGGTAAAATGAAATGTGCTTTGCCGTGAATTGTGCTCAACTGCCCAGCAGTTAGAGCACTAGATGCAATAACAGCACTAGTTGTTTAAAGATACAAAAAAGAATGAGACAAATAAAATGTAACACTTTGTGAATATCTTAAAATAAGCATTTTGTGTAAAAGCCACAGTGTATACACAAGTATTGCACCTTATGTGTGTAGCGGTCCTGAATCAATGTAACCTGAAAGCTGTTTAGGAACAACCGCGCGCCCTACCCCGTTTCTCGTCATCGTTTCTAGTACCTCCTCGTGATGAAGAGGGACGCATCCAAGGCTCGCATTTCTGTTTGCCGTAAACACAAAAGGTTTGAGGGGGCTGAACTGGGTAGTCATCAGCCATGCTTTGACATTTGATATTTCCTCTGGTGTAAGAGACCTTTTCAGACATATATTAGGTCCACATGAAAGTCATCGCCCAGTGGCCGTAATGTCGTTGCCATTAATGGGGCCCTAATTGTGTTTTGTGTGATCTAAGTGGATTCCGATGTGGAAATGATGTTTCTCTGGTGCTGATGCTTAGACCTGGATAATGTGCTTGGACCAGAATAATGTCCTCCATCCTCCTCAGCCAATGAGCCAACGTATTGGCTACATAGATGCATGAATGTAATCAACCGTGACTGGTTGAATTGAACAGGGTCTTTGATAGTGGTGACTGCTCAAACCCTTGCACTAATTTCAAAGGTCAATTGGTTTTGCGATTGGATGGCCGCTCGTCCTCTGAGGAAGAGATATAAGAGATTGTCGCTTTCTTACCGTAGATGGGACATGATTTGGACATAAAAGGAAGGAGATTATTGCCCACTTAATGTGTCAATGTGGAAGATTACGTTGTTATTATGTTGTGTAAAGTAGGCCCCCTGGTGTGTTGAATACGTAACAACATGCATAAATAATTGTTGATTTGATATAAATGGAGCGTAAATTACTCTTTTAGTCTTTATGCAATACAATTTTTAGCACGTTTTAAATTTTTAGCACTGGAAGTGAAAATGCTTTCATTCCAAATTGAGATGCTGAAACTGTAAAATACAATTGTTTTATAAATTCTAATACCTAAAGTGATATAAACGTGGTGTTACCTAAACCGTATAGCTGCAGCCGCTGCTGTAGATGTTTACAGGGTTAACTCAAACTTAAAGATGGAATCACAGAGTGGCAACTGAGCATATGTTTTTTTATTTGATGTGAACTAGAACAATCTCTTTATCCAGGATCTGTATTTCTGAGAATTCCAACCGCCTATTACCGCCGGTTAACTTGAACATCCAGCTTTCCGGCGGACCTTGATGCCGGGTCTGATTGCAATAAAGAGTAACCCTCATGTGTACCTTATCCTTTCTAGGTCAATGCCTGTGTTTCTACATTATTTGATTAGCTAAGGCTGCATGCAAACGCAGCACTAATTGCCAAGCACTTGTATGAGCAGGTAATCCCTCTAGCAGGATTATCTCATGTTGTTCCTCTGTCAATATTGACCTGAGGAGGGCTGTGCAGGGGAACCAGAGCATGGCACTCCGGGAGGCCACCGCCTAGCAGAGAGAACTGACCCATTGCATGCTGACACACAAGTTATTCTGATGAAAACATTTACGGCATGAATGTTTACAAATTTTAATATTGGCAACTTGTGAGGGTTGAAAGGTCAAAAGACAACTTTGTTGTAGATCAGAACTGTGCAAGGCAGTTTAGAAGTTGGTGGAGCCAGTGTTTACATGCAAAAAGTTGGCATCAGTTGGACTTCTTTGCGCGCGTACGCACACGCACAACCTACACACACCTTTTGTGTTGCGTGAAATGGCCAGGTGGATATAAAGGTGTGTCTCTATCTAGAGACATCTAGCCGGTCTTTCTCACAAACTATGATCAAATGGATTTTATTCATGCGAAGAGAAAGGCCTGGGTCTGGTGACAAGCGTCTGTGGCCCAGCTGAGACATGTCGCTTTTATCAGGAAAATGGGTTATGTTAAGTCTTGTTATGTGCCAACTGTGAACTTTAACGTTACAAAAGATACAGGAAAAAAGGTCACTGACTTACCAGACAACCAACAACACCGGCTTCTCCCCCGCTTTGACCATTATCACTTCATTTGCAGTGTTACAGCAGCAAAGACGATAAAGAAATAAAGACGACAGTAGTGCAAAATAAAATAAGAAAAATATACAAATAATACAAATAATGGACTATGTACAACAGTGCACTTGTGCATATGCATTGGTAGTGAGTTACATAGATGATTTTGTTAACACTATGCATTGAGGGTAAATTATTTTAACCATGAATTAACATAAATTAATGCAGTAATAAGCATTATTAATAGTTCATTAACTGTTACCTAATGTGTCTAGTAATCATTTAACAATGGTGTTCATGTTACTAAGGTATGCATTTCTGCATTATTGGGTTCCACTAACCCTAAACCCCTGCCCTTAAGCTAATACTATTAGTACTAATACTACTAATACTACTAACGATGCTTATGAGTGGATTAATTAGAGAGTGTGTGTGTGTGTGTGTGTGTGTGTGTGTGTGTGTGTGTGTGTGTGTGTGTGTGTGTGTGTGTGTGTGTGTGTGTGTGTGTGTGTGTGTGTGTGTGTGTGTGTGTGTGTGTGTGTGTGTGCGCGCGTGCGTGTGTGCGTGCGCTCTCTCTCTCCACAGGCATTGGGAAGCCATTAAGAAATGGGACGAGGCCATTCAGCTCACTCCAGAAAACCATCTGCTGTATGAAATGAAGTCTCAGGTACAAGCCTCCCCCCGTGCTGGGCCTGGTGGCGTTAACCCCGAGCCTCTCGCTGCAGGTACCTGGTCCTGTCCGCCGATGGCGTGGCGTTACTGTACGGAGGGAGGACCTCTGAGGACCCTGTGTTTGTGTGTACTGAATAAGAGGCGCGTCGCGTTGGAGCGGCCGTTTGGGTCTCTGTAAAGTAGTGCGTGTGGCGTTCTGTGTGGAGCCCAGCGGATGTGTCACGTGTGGCAACACGCAGCCCTCGGCCAGGCCTTTCACAGGACTCTCCTCAACCCTGTCCTGTGGGAAGAAAGGGTGTGTGTGTGTGTGTGTGTGTGTGTGTGTGTGTGTGTGTGTGTGTGTGTGTGTGTCCAGCCATGCGTTTATATGGGATCATATATTCCTGTGAGTGTGAAACAGCCACCCTAGTCACTAAAAGTTGTCGCATTGATTGATTGTCGCATGCGTTCAGGCCACTTATTCGTTGGTAACCACGGCGATGACCAATGACCCCCCTTGGAATTGTCGTCTTTTTTGACCTTTTTTTTCTACCTTTCCTTCCTTCTGCTTTCAGTCGTTCTGCCGCCTCTGCTGCTCTAACTTCCTGTTTGTGCTCGGCCCCGTCTTCCATTATCGTACGATTCTATTTTTATTTCTCTCTCCGATCCCCTTTTCTCAGGAGTCGTTTCTGTTAATGCTGCGACCACGGCAACGGTCACTTCATGTTGAGGTCCCCTGTCCAGCAGTCGCTCCGGCGTAATCAAATCCCGCTCTCTCACATCCCCCGTCTCCTCACATGTTCCTAATGTACCGTTTCTCTGCCCATTATCCGACATTTGAGAAGGAAATCACCTTCCGGAAACCAGGCCTGCCGATTCTTTTCTTTTCGTTCCCTAATGTCCAGTGTCACGGTTTAACGACTGCACAACTGTGAGCACTATATTTGATGTTGTCAGTCAGCCCTGAGTCTCACACGCCCCGTCTGTTGCTATGAATGTATGTGGCTCTTGAGTTCATCAAGTCGTCATGGGAAACAGGGCTGGGTTCCATAAAGCTGATATCCTGCTCACACCAGATCTTGTGTTGATTTTGCGTTTGAGTTCCTCTTCACTAAATTTAGCCCTTATCTCTGACCGCTCAAGGACCGACGTACTTCTTCTTTTTAAAAAATATTTATTGACAATTTAGCATTAAAGAAATGCAGTCACACAACAGGCACACACTCCCACATGCCAAACACACCTTGCACAGATATTGAATAGTATAGTAGTATACAAGTAGTATACAAATGAAACAAAATCTTTTCCGTCAATGTAGACAATGGACGTTTAGGCAAAGCTTATAATTCCATGACAGAAGCACTTTACTTTTAATGTTGTATTATTGACGTCAATCAGTCATTTGTTTGCTGCCAAACGATCCATCATCAATATCTTCTGAATGAAGAAACTCACGATATATCTGTTGCCTCTAAGCTATATATTTAGTATATGCTACACGTTCGCTATCTCGGGATGTTGGGCAATATCCCATGATTGAGATCTCAAACTCGGGATATTGTTGTCATCGCATAATGTCAAGTGTTTAGCATATACTAAAACAACTATTCACCTCAGGCTCCGTGAATAGTGTTCACTTCTCCTTATTCACTTCGCCTTCGGCAGATAATAGTTAAATATAACATAAACCATAAACATCAGGCCAACGGCTGATGTTCTGATGCTCTACGGTTATGTAAATGATTAGAGCAACACCAACGCCCTGTTAGCAGTAATCTCCATGCAGCCCCGCTGGCAGCACTGGGGACTAGGGGACTTAGTTTGAGCCTTAAAATGGGCTTCCTTGTCCTGGTGTCAACCCGACCTTGGCCGGGTGGTTGCAGGTGAATCCTGGGTGTTGTGTTCGCTGGGAGTGGGTCTCAACGTGTGCAGATGAATGAATCGGGGAGCTTTTATAAACCTGTATGTGTGGATCGTGGGGAGAGTGTTGTGGTGGAAACGGGTCGGAAGGAGATCGTCTAGTGGTAACAAACAATCCCCGAGAACCAAACCTGGTCCGTTGGGTCAGGTGAGAGCTCACCGCAGGAAGGGCTCTGCCGCTCGGCCCGCGGACCAGCAGGGGAAGCAGGGTGGAAATGTTTTGTCTTCGGCTGAATGTTGTGTGTTATTATTAAGGCCATAGTTTTCCTCACTGGTTTTACTCCTCCGCTGTGTTTTTTTTAATACATTTGATTTCTTCTGTGAGGCAGAAGACCAGATTCCACTTGCTGGACAATAGAGGCAGTTTAACATAACAGAATGAACTGCCAGAAGCGTCAGATAGCCCATGTCTCAACTCTTTATTGTTTGTAATTCTTCAATATCGTGGGTCACTGATTCAGCAGTAATTATGAGGATTTGAAACTGTGTGTTCCTTCTGCTTGCTTTACATCTATGGTTAAAGTTGCATGAGCCAAACCAACTATTGTTGAACAACATATACACAGCAACCTTCTGTCAGCTGCATGTACACAGGAACCATTGTGTAGTCCTGTGGGCATATATTGATATTGTAGTTAGTTATTGTGCACTGAGCCCCAGACCGGGGGTCATATTAAGTTAAACCTGAAGTTGAGCCCTGTACACTACTGTAGGCGGTTGGGTTAGCAGTTGAAGCCACTTTCTGGCTAAGGCCTAATTCAGTTTGGTTTGACATCAACAATGGAACAAAGATCACAGAGTAGCATCATCTGTATTGTGATCAGCCGACGCAGGTACACGGAGGTGTGCAGCGTCTAAAAGATCAGGATTAAAGTTATCTTATAATGTTAAGGAAAAGCAAGTGCACAAACTCAGTGGGTGTTAAGATCCTTTGACCTGTGTCATGATCCTCATTTTGGTATCCATGAATTCTGCTGACCAGGCAACTGCCACGAAAAGGCTGGACAACAGTTGAAATAAGGGAAACTCTTTGCCGTGAGAGGTCATGGCTGGTTGAGATCCTCTCTGACTATCGAAAACAAGGATGAACGGTGAAATAACCACTTGACCCTTTTGATTTTAAATACACATAGAATTTCCAATCCATTTGACATAGTATGTACCTTTAGGACTGACAAATCAATTATTATCACTAGACACAAAATAATTGTTGGTACTTTTAAACCCCTTAAGTCGCTGTAAAGTAGCCTCATATGAACCCCTTACAGCAGTGGTTCTCCACTGATCTAGTCTCAGGACCCACACGTTTCATCAGTCATGACCCGGAAATAAGACGATACCTTCATGTACGGTCAAAACATGGCGCAAACAAAAAGCCACAATTATTGTCACTAAACTCAATAAGCCAATGAAACATGAATTAACATTGAAGCATTAGATGGAGATTAAGGTTCGGCATCTGCTCTGCGAACTTCAAAATGCCCTTGCAACCCACTTATGGGTCACGACTCGCCGGGTGAGAATCCTAACCCTATCCCTGCCTTAAAGCACTGTGGAGTCGTGCATCAGGTTACCCTGACATGAGGCCTTAACCCTCATTCATTGTCACCGCTCAGGGGTGCATAGGATAGGTGAGCCGGCACAAACCGAAAGCGACAGCCCTCGCACTGCACGGCTCATTGGGCGATTCGTTGCAGAAGGTAAATGGACTGTCTTTATACAGCGCTGTTCTAACCAGTCACACCAGGCAAAGTTGCCCTGTGCCGTACTCCAGTACGACTGAACCCCCTATCAAGGACAGCTCCCACCCTGGGTCTGACCTGTTGGTCCTGCTGCTCAGGGAGGCGCTACAGGTGCATCAAAACAAGGACTAACAGACTCAGTTTTTTCTCACACATGCGCTGACCTCATGCACCTTTTTTTCTGCACTATTTATTACTTTTTGTACGTTATTGATAGATGATAGATTTGTATTTTCATATTCTACATGTGTATGCACTGGGAAGGGGATGCTTTCAATTCCATTGAACTATGTATAGTGACAATAAATGCCATTCATTCGGTTACCTTTTAACATGAACCTGTGACCCTGTGTCCGGTGACATGTGCCCTGTGGACGGTGCAGGGACGTGAACGCCATGTGTTGTGTTGTGTCGTGGCCGTGCAGGTGCTGTCCATCCTGCTGGAGCTGTTCCCCGCGGTGAAGGCGGCGGAGACGGCGGTGAAGCTGAAGCCCATGTGGTGGGAGGGCTGGCAGACCCTGGGCCGGGCCCAGCTCAGCCTGGGCGAGGTGGACCTGGTACGTACGCCCGCCCGCCTGTCGCGACCACCTAGCCCTTCCGTACCCTCTGCCACTCGTCTGGTCCAACCACAGCCCAACCAGCAGCGCTGCCGGCCCTCCTCGGAGCACGGCCCCCTCAGAAAGAGAGTGATTAGAGTCTGTTGTGGAATCCTTAACCGCAGAGTCTGCAAGGACGTGTGTGTGTGCGTGTGTGTGTGTGTTGTGATCGGGGCTTATTACTCCACATGAAAGCCTCAAGACGCACAAGCCGCTGTGGAGGCGCTACCGAGCGGCCGGCGGCGTCGGGGCACGGAGTGGAAGGCGCTCAGAGACAGGCCAGGACCTGAGAGAGCAACAGGGCCGCCCCGCGTCCCAGGCGGGCCGGGCTGAAGCCAGCCAGCGGGCCGGGACTCGCAGCGCGTATAGCTGAGGAAGTATGGAGAAGCCGAGGGGCCGCGGGGGACGGCGCGGTCGGAGCGCCCTACATCAACAACGGGACGTGTTGAAAGTCACTAAACCCTGAGCCAGATGTAGCCACGCCCCCCCCCCCCCCCCCCCCCCGAAACGAAGGAGCGACGGGAAAAAGAGGTCCAACCAGAAGAAGAGGGAAAACGGGAGTCTATTTTTAGCGGGGCATGTCGAGACACACCTGGGGACCGGCCGTGCACAGACACGCTGTCGGGTAACGCAATAGGCTGAGAACAGAGGGGCAGGCCGGTGCCTTTGTGATGCGTTCCCGTGCAGGTTATCGCCGTGCAGAACGCTGGGCAAACAAGGACTCTGTCCCTTGGACACCGTCACGCCCCGCTGAGCGATGGTGCTTGTTTAAGGCATCCTCTGTGAAACAAGTCGTATTTCTTCAACTGACATTCGTCGGTGGGTAATGTCCACCGGGACAATGTTTGTTGTTTTTGTTCAGCTGCCGCGTGTGAAACCAGTTCTGTGGCGCTGCGGACTGCAGTGGGCCTGGTGCTGCTGTTCTGGTTTGGCCTGATGTCTGTTCCCTGTGCTATGAACACCGGTGCTGTGAAAGGAAATGAACTTGGAACGAGAATGGGGGGGGGAAAAGGCGCTCTGAAATGTGTGAATGGAGGGCGAATTAGCAGGCTTTGTTTTTAACGGTGTGATAAATGCTCTCATGACACATGACTAATCCTGGCTACAGGCTGATCAGAGGGCTGAACTGCCAAGGCCACCGCTCATGACTTCTGGTTTAGCACAGTAGCCATGTATCCCCGTCTAGACTACTTTGGTCCAAGCGGTTTTATTCTGTGTTTCTAATAGAACGTTATTGGATGCTTCATTGCATCAAGTCATTAGGCGGCATTAGCTCAGGGGGTAGAGCGGGTTGCTGGTTCGATCCCCGGCTCCTCCTAGCTGAGTGTCCCTGAGCGAGACTTCCTCACCCTAACTGCTCCCGATGAGCTGGCTGTCGCCTTGCATGGCTGACGCCGCCGTCGGTGTGTGAATGTGTGTATGAATGGGTGAATGTCAGGCAATATTGTAAAGCGCTTTGGCCACTGGTGGCCACTGGTTACAAAAAATGCGCTATATAAATGCAGTCCATTTACCATTAACCAGGCACTTGTCTAGTACACCGCCTACATTCGTCAGGATAGAAAATGCGGGGGTGGTACAGAGAATTGATGGTCATTTATAACAATATGCCCCCATTACAGTAAGCAGCTAGCCGCGTCACTGGCATCGGAGGAGCCACTTTGATTTGAGCGGACTGCGGTAGAGGAGGTGGTCTACGCACTCATCGCCCTTTAATTAGTCAGCCCCCATTTGTATTTTGCACCTGACTACGGTATCGCTTTCTGTTGCTTTTGTCATCCAACATGTCTTTGTCCGTTCAATCCCTTATTCATCCTTTGTCACGTCGATACTGCTCTGTGGGAGGATTGATTTCACTCTGTCACTGGCAGGAAATGATCGGATCCGAGGCCTGACATATGATCCTATTACTGTTTGGAAGCAATTTGTGCGCTGAATATTGCAAGTGGCCCTGAAGCGCCCGGCGGACTGAGTGATATTGGCAGATTAAATCTGATTCAAGGAATTGTTTGTGCCCTGTATGCTACGCAATAAGTCCCTGGTCTATACCATTCATCTATAAATGGCATGCGTTATACCATGAAGATCGCATCTGTTGAATGGACACACTGGCCGGTATTTCCCCCCCGTTATTCATCTCAGCGAAACAGAGAGAGAGAGAGAGGCACAACGTTAGGACTTTGTTAGAGAGCCTACAGCGATGAATGAGAGGAGACGCCCCTCGGGGCCAGACTCCACACCGGTCACGGCGACAAGCCGAGTCCTGGGTAAAGGGCCACCCCGGATCTCCAGGTCTGGTCTTAGTTCCACAGCAACGCCTCGTGACCACGTGGCGCTCATCACCCGGTGACAAACAGCTCCGTTAAAAAGGAGGTTTTATTCAGTGCTAAAACGCCTTTCTGACCACGTGACCCCCTCACCCCTCCCCCCCCCCTCACCCCTCCCCCCCCCTCCCCCCTCCCCCCTCACCCCTCCCCCCCCCTCACCCCTCCCCCCCCCTCACCCCTCCCCCCCCCCTCCCCCCCCCCACCCCCTCCCCCGTCACCCCTCCCCCCCCCTCCCCCCCCCCACCCCCTCCCCCCTCCCCCCCCTCACCCCCTCCCCCCTCCCCCCCCTCCCCACAGGCGGTGCGCTCCTTCCAGGTGGCGGTGCACCTGAGCCCGGGGGACCCGGCGCTGCGGGAGCAGGACCTGGCCTGGGCCCAGAAGCTCCGGCGGCAGCAGCGGGCGGCCCGGGAGCGGACGCTGCAGGAGGCCGAGGCGCGGCGGCTGGTGCTGGACGCGCCCGAGCTGCGGCGCGACTACGACGACTTTGAGTCGGACGAGGTGCTGGAGGCGTGCGCGGCGGTGGCGGAGAGGCAGCGGCGCCTGGAGGAGCTGAGGCGGACCACGGTGGTGCTGGACGCCGACGGGAACGTCAGGAGCGTCGTGGCGGCGGCGGCGGCGGCGGCGGCGGCGGCGGCGGCGGGGGAGTCGTCCCAGGCGCCGCTGGTCAAAGCGCGGGGGCTCTGAGGCGGGCTGCAGGCGGAGGAGGAGGAGGAGGAGGAGGAGGAGGAGGAGGAGGAGGAGGGTGGACTTTATTTAACGTAGTGCTGTAGGCGTGTCCTCTCCTGGCCGGTGGGACCCGGTCCGCCCCTCCACTCGCTCAGTCCCACCGCCGGGTGCGTTAGCCGCGGCGCTGCGGCGAGAGATGTAAGGGTCATTGTATGTACATACGCGGGCTTCTGCAGCGAGCGACACAAAGGTCGCGGTTGCAACACAGGGACTAGAAAAGCAGAAGGAGGATAAATGTAGAGGACATAGGTTCTCACATTTTAAATAGTTATTCTGCAAAATATGGGAAGTGAAATGAAAAACATTCTTATCTGAAGAAAGACCAAGGCACTTAACATCTAAACATGCTGAATATTCACTGTGAGGTTTCTGCTACCCAAACATCATTAAATGAAATAAAAAACCTCACATATGAATGACTTCGTTTTTTGCCGCCATCCTATACACCACCTTACTCCTTTCCTTGCGTGTCATTGCTCCCTTCTCGGTCAGCAGGGCTGGTCAGGGTCAGCAGGGCTTGGTGTGAACCATTTCATGGACCGCATTCATACAGCGTTTTTCTAACCAGTGGCCCCTCAAAGCGCTTTACAATACCGCCCAACATTCACCCATTCACACACCGACGGCGGAGTCAGCCACGCAGGGCGACAGCCAGCGGGTCAGGAGCAGTCAGGGCGAGGCGTCTCACTCAGGGAAGACTCGACACTCCGCTAGGAGGAGCCGGGGATCGAACAAGCAACCTTCCGGTTACCAGCCAACCCGCTCTACCTCTTTTACTGCATACTACCACAACATTTTGAACCGGTTCCTTGAACCACAACCGTTTCTATAGTTCCCGTTTCTGGAATGGCCTCTGGGTCACTGGAATAACGGCTCCGTAGGTCTTCTGCCGCTTCCCAGTTTTGAACAAGCAGCCGTTTTTTAGTTCCTAAATGTAGATTTCACAATAATAGTCGCCCACCCTCCCCCCAAGATGTCCCTTTAGATTTATTCATATACTTTCTGATAAAAGTTCCAATATTTCAGTGGGGGGAGAGTTGGGTCAGGGAGTCTGACAGTAGCCAGAAGCAGGTGGCTGGGCATGGTTTCAGCCCCAGACACTATGGGACAATAGTCTGGGAGTGGCTCCTCCTATTTCTACAGACTGTTAAAACAAGAACTATATTTTGATCCTCCCAAAGTCCTAAAAGTATTCTTGTGTGCTCACCGATATGCTGAACAGTGTAAAGAGTTAGTCATCATTCTGGGATCTCTGTTCACTTGTTGGAGCAATTATTTAGCTTGACTCTGCATATCCATAATATGTGATGAACCTTTAAAAGATTTGTCAAACTTTGTTTATCAGAGAATACTACTTACAGACTAGTAGCCACTATACTAAAAGAATATTTATTTTGGCTCAAACCAATGTTAACACATTTTAGTTATTCATTTTATTCTTATTTTTAGACAACGAGATTTGACATGAGTTGAAGTGATGAGTCACCTCGTGATGTGAAAGTGATGAACCAAATTGTGAAATCCTACAGCAGTTGTAGATCTAATGCGATATGGATGTAGACCTATTGGATTCCATCTGATTTGGTTACTGAGAAGAAATGTTTGGCAATCCGCGAGCAGAGGGCAGACGATAAAAAATAAAATGCAACACGTGTCAATCGTTCTCGCTTCTCTCGAATCCACGAGGTTGCGTGGCTGTTCTGACACCAGATGTGGAGATCAATAGCCCACCTGGCTGATACCGTGTCGTTATTCTCTGGATGCTGTCCGCTGTTCTGGACAATTATTGTCCACTGAGCAACAAGCTGCTCTTATATTGTACCAGGGGCGGAGCCAGACTTTGTGTACATCCGGAGCTTAGCCCGGGGGGGGGTCTGGGGGTCCTCACCCAGAAGATTTTGAATTTCTAAGATGCAATTTCTTGCATTCTAGTCCATTTCAGAGTGACCTGCTGGACATTGGCAAATCCTAAATCCCTTCTAATTCATAGCCTACCTTTTCAGTTGCAGATTTGGCAAATTTGAGACTAACTTTCAGTAGATTCAAAGTAGCATTGCAGAGATGGATTGCTTGTTTGTTTGTTTGTTGGCTTTTTTGTATTTTAGAAGTGGTATGCCCACTGTGCTTAGCCAACAATAGGCCCATGATTTTGTAGTGAAGTATTAACATGTATTAACATGTATTAACATGGTGTCAGGGTTGTCATAACTTCAAAAGCTTAAAAAAGATCCGGGGAGATTCCGATTTTCAAAACGGCTTGTAATGGCTAATCACACTAACACCTGGTGGCATGTCACGGGACCTTAAGTCTCGTAATGCGGCCTCCTAGTATATTGAGAGGAATTTACACATAGAATGTGATTTTAGCTTTTATTTTATTTTATTTATTTATTTTGGCACAACACAGTTCACTGAAAATGGATTTATAACTTGAAGTGGTTATAAAATAGACAGATTTATATTTGCGTGTGTGATTTAACAAGAATTCAGCAGCGGTTCATGACATTAAATCAGAAAAAAATATAACGTTGATAAATAGGAAAATATTCACAATGGGATGTGTTTCCAATGGAAACCTTTCAAGAAACCAAATGATTTATAGTTACTTAAATCAATGTCTTAGTTTAAATAGCGTTTCATTGGGACATCATATAGGAAAGACACAATCTTTATTGAAATATTAGCTCTGTGATATCATAGATGTATAGGCCTATATAAGTTGTATTTGTATGTGTTTCTGTCTAGAAGTTACAGTAGCCTATTAGCTGCCTTATGAAATGTCGAAGTTAGTTATTTTCATAGCTTGGGTAGGACTGCATGCTGCCATGACAACCACTATGGTTTGGTACTCTGCAGATTTAAAAAAAACATGTATGGTCTCAAATGGATGGAAACCTTACGGATCTTCTCACAGAGAAGACAATGTAAAAGCTAAAAAGTTAACATCACGACACACACATCGACGGTAGTGCAAAGCCAGTCAGAAGAATCAGTCAATGCACCCTCGGAAAAAAAAGTTATTTTCCCTCCATTTTTCTGGTTTGTAAAAATAAAAAGTTCACTATACACAAAGAAAGTAAATTTGTGTTTTGCAGTAGGTTTTTAGAAAAAAAAAAGTTGTTTGTATTCTGTGGGAAGCTATTTGCAAGAGATAAAATACGATATTGAGTAACTTTGAGTAAAACATTCAGTCTTGGCTTGCATTTCTCCTATAGGCCTGCATCTCAGTAGTCCCATCTCACAGTCTGGTATCCGTCAGTAATAGTCACTCCATCTCAGTAGTCCCATCTCACAGTCTGGTATCCACCAGTAATGTGTCCGGTGGATCTGCTCCGTGTTCGCGGTTCAGATGCATTTCTCCCGCGCGCTCTGCGCCTCGTCGGTAAAGGTCACGTTAAGCGCGTGGTCCTTGGCGCCCATCACAAGTCCTCCCGCCGACGACACACCGTTCCCGGTGCGCAGCCCCCTTAGTTCCGAGGGCTCCAACACGCACCCGGACTCTGTCCCCTCCGCCGGGCCCTCCTCCGCTGTCCTTCGCTGCCCCTCCAACAAAAAGCTCTCCGTCGTCATCGATGGAGAGCCGGAGTGGCCGGTGTGAATCCCTGCCGGCTGGCCGGCGTGCGAGAAGCTCCCGTCGAGGCTGCCCTCCGACGGGCACCTGGTAGACCTGGAGATCCCGCGGACGCCCGTCAGCGTGTTGGACGCCAGCGACGGCGAGTCATGCGAGACGATGGACGAGGTCATGTGACCGTCCATGCAGCGGAAGCGACCGCCGCCTTGCCGCCGCGCGCCCATCTTGCAGAACAGGCACTTGATCTTCTCCACCACCTTGAGGACCACCGTCTTCCGGAGCAGGATGTAGATCCAGGGGTCCAGGATGGGGTTGACCGAGGCCATGCGGATGGCCAGCAGGTCGGGGTTGATCTTCTGGTCGGTCGCCTGCGGTGTGTACAGCTGGTTCACGAAGATCCTCAGCTGCGTGCAGAGAGACACTGGGTTATGTGTCTGTCGATGAGTGTTGTAATAGTTGAGTTCAAATACTTTGCATTCATTTCCTTGGTCTGGGTTTGGCCGTGGCTGATGTGAAATGTTCACAAGCCTGCTCTGTGACCACAGTCACGCCTGGCCCGGAGCCAACAGCAGCACCAGGCCCAGCGGCTGGTAAGCAAGCTGCTGTTGGCTGATCGGGTCCCAGGAGCGACCTCAACTTCTTCTGACCCATCTCCCGTATAGCTGGGCTACGTACAAGTTCCAAATGGTGCCATTTTTTTTTAAATTAAAAATCTTAGATGACTTTGAATAGAATATTATAGGCTATTTAAAATCAATTGTAAATGCTATGAATAACAAATTGTGCCTATAGAACAACATATTGCGCAACCTCCTAAAATGAACGAAACTTAACTCCTTACACTTACGTACTAGGAGGTCCTACTCACCCAGGGCCGTTGCTAAGCTTTTGGGGGCCCTGCGCGCAGATTATTACATTACAATTTCAAAAATTGTAATGTAATAATTATCAACCTTCATCCCCCCCCCCCCCCGGCCATACGCGCTCTGCGCACTCTGCGTTATGGGGAGCGGCTGTACTCACCACTAAAGGTATGGAGCAGATGATGACCACGGCGGAGGTGGCGATCAGCAGGATCACCATCTGGATCTCCGCTCCGGCCAAACGCCCGTAACTCCGCCGGCGTCCGAGCTCCGTCACGCGCCTCGGGTCTGCGCCCAGCGACGTGCGCCGGAGGAAGCGCCTGTGCATCAACAGCAGTGCCCCGCACACCATCACGTTGCATATGACCGTGGCCAGCACCAGCGCGGAGTTCACGCCCGCGTACATCAGGTTATACGCGGCGACGCTCGTGACGTTGGTCCGCCAGTTGATGAAGCACCAGGTCGGGGGCTTCTGCAGCGCCACCTCCCCGAGCCCCATGCCGGGCAGCGCGCAGAAGAGCGCGTTGGAGACGTAGATGGCCAACAGGGTGAGCGCGGCGAGCCTCTGGTTGACGTGCCGGTTGTAGAAGTACGCGTGGTTTATGGCGAGGTATCTCTCCACGGACATGGCGAACACGATGCTGAGCTGTACCAGGAAGAAGAAGAGGAGGATGAAGCCGGAGTACTGGCACAGCGGGTCCCCCCCGGGCCACGCGCCCTTCATGTAGGTGCAGATGGTGACGGGGCTGGCCAGCAGGGTGCCCAGGAGGTCCGTCACCGCCAGCCCGCAGATGAGCGTGTAGAAAGTGGTCTCCTTCTGTTCCTTTCGGGATACTCGGAGGACCACGATGGCGGTGACGTTGCCCACCACCCCGAAGATGAACATAATGACGGGAATGGTGAGCTGCCGAGGCGCCGCCGCTCCCATCGTGTTGTTCATCGCTCTGCGTCACCCCTCAAGTCCCCGATCTTCTACACGGAAAGCTTGCAACATTCAGATGTCCGCCCGGTTCGCATGCGGTTGCCTGCCCCCGTTCAGGCGCATTCTTCTCCAAAGTTATCCAAATACGCACGGAGTCTTTTATAGTTCCTACTTTACGCACGCGGTCATTTCGATCCACAACACATAAACAACCCGTATGGTGTCTCTCACGACTTGGTGCGGTGTGGTGTGTGCTCTGCGCTTCCTATTTGGCAACTGACAGCATGTAATGGAAGTCAGTCCTGGAGACACTGAGCGCCACTCCTCCTCTGCAGCGCCGTCAGACGCTGAGTGGAAGAGCGCGCAAAGACGCATGTGGGTCCTCCTCGTGACAATCATTGCCTGAATGCACCGACCTGGAGGCTTACCGTAGCAAAAGGTCATACGACGGCCCCAAGTACCCCCCAGGTACTTGGGGCCCTACGCGCTCTGCGTACTCTGCGTATGGGGAGCGCCGGCGCTGCATAAGGGGATGCCCTAAAAATAATCTATTAAAAATAATCAAATCAGGTAATGTTTACCCAAGACTCTACTATGCATACATTAAAATAGGTTAATTGTCTACAACTAGTGTAAGGTTGTTGCATTTAGAACTGTCCTAGATGCAATATCTCCAGAGGAATTGCCACGATAACACACAAATGTATAATAATAATAATATAATATAATAATAAATGGACCTCATGGTGCCAGTGAATAACAGCTAACATATAAGAATATATAACATAACATATGAGAAGCTGCATTGTAGGACTATTTTAATATGATTAATGAATATGAAATATGACACGTAATGATGTATGAGTGCATTCATTTGAACTATTAAGGAGAAATTATTGTAGTGTGGTCATGATATCAGTATAATTAATGATAATCAGCTATCATGAGGAATCCAGAAATTGTGTTCAGGCACATCTTTTTACCATCGGATGACTTTCCTAGTTCTGGTGATGGTAAACTTGGAAGGTTTACCATCCAAGGTTGAAGTTCACTGGTCATGTTGTCTCTTTTTATTGGCTGTTGAACCTTCTCCTGAACTTGTTTCTCTCACCAGCCTTTTCAACTTAATCAATATAAAAAACCAAACATCGCCCAACCACACAACTTCAAAAAGTTGCAATAACAATGTGCTATAAGAAAATACATATTTTAAGTATACATTCATGCAAATAAGTATATAGTCCAGCAAATTACCAATATATAAAATATACACATATAGGCTACTTCTGAAAAAAAGCCCCCCTCTTTTCTTTAATTCATACTTTGAATGTTCATCATACGGTAAATCAATGGAGGTCCTGTTGATCCGTGGTGATGAGTGTGGTCCCCGTGCTGTCATCGCTGAGCTCAGGGGATGATGGCCGTCATGTGGGGTGACCTGGACCAGGCCTCACACGCACACAGGGGGACGCAGTGTGCGTGCACCAGCAGCCCGCGTGTTGGATGTCGCGTGTGAACGGAAACAGCTGTATGGGGTAAATACCTTGTTGTGTGCGTCCAGCCGTCAGTTTCGGTTCAGTCAGTGCGTTTCTCCAAACAACAAAGTCCAGCACATCGCTGGGAGATAATCCACCATGGGAGGATGTTTATGCTGACCAGGCAAGTTTGTGACGTAGAACCAGATTTGTCCCGAACGGCAATGAAGGTATCCCCCTGAGGGTACAGTGGAAATATGAAACCATAAACCTACCAAACCAACTGGATGTTGTTTGTATTTGTCTGCGTTTTTTGATGTTTATTTCACATGGTAACAACCAACCCCTTCTCACCAGGAGCAACATGTTGAAACACATGAAATTATTGGTCCAATCCTTTTATCTCATGCAAACTAAAGAAACAGGACCGCAAATGATGGGTTTGGCCCTCATTATCCATTACACAGTGACTGGTAATCCACCTCTGCATTCACCTTCTGCTCAACAGTGAATAGTGCACAGCGCTCATTCTGTTCGACCTTGCATCGTCTCCAGCTGGAGAGACCCTGATCTACTCTGGTCGTTAAAGAACCCACCGGCAGGCAGACCCCCACCTCATCCATCCACACACAGTGTGGATGGATCCCAGGAGTCCTATGGCGACAGCCTCCATGTAGCATGACGTCATGTGTCAGAGTCCACGTTAAACCTGGTAGTAGGGCTAACATATGACTTCATGTGTCAGGTTGGTAGTTATGTATTAGGGTGCGCCCTAACGTATGACGTTGTGAGTCAGGTAGTTATGTATGAGGCGGGGCCCTAACATATGACGTTGTGAGTCAGGTTGGTAGTTAATAGGCGGGACCCTAACATATGACGTTGTGAGTCAGGTTGGTAGTTATTAGGCGGGGCCCTAACATATGACGTTGTGAGTCAGGTTGGTAGTTTTTAGGCGGGGCCCTAAGGTATGAGGACTGTGATGTAATAGTGGGAGTAGGCCCTACCTAGAATGCCTCATAGTGTCCTCCCTAGGCAGTATTGGCCTGGATGGTCCTGCTATTATCGTTAATAAAGGATTTGATTTATACTTTGGGGACATTTCATTATTTATATATATTTTTTATATATGGATATATTTCTCCTTCACAATTAATAATAGTAGGACAAAAGGGGAAAATGTCTGAGAAAAAGATTCTCATTAAAGTGAATCATTTGAATAGTTCAATGGAAAAAAGTAATGATGGCCAACAATAAAACAATACAATACACATACAATACACTTTTCATAGCATGGATATGACTTGCACAGCTGTTTTCTCAAATGACCAAAACAATGCAGCAAACACTGTTCCATCTCGGCCGCTGTGATGGCAGATCCTCACAGCGTTGCTTATACAGACCCAACGACGGTCCAGCTGC
>NC_140292.1:13693316-13703316 GCF_964030765.1 Micromesistius poutassou | reverse complement strand
CCAATACTATTGTCTAGCGCCTGTGGATGAGCTTTGGATGTGCGCACCACCCCTCTCTTTCTGCAGACACTGTTTACCCACTCTTAGACAGGAAACAACAAACCCGTGCATGTTCCAGAAGCTAGTGGGTTTCAGTAGCTGTCTCGTACGATGCTGTGTCTGCTTGGAAAGCGTCGGTGGAAAGCGTTCACACACAAAATGTTTTCTGTGGTTTCCATTGTAGGTGGGCTTGTTTGCATTTCTTCCCGTCATTGAGGTCACAAGTGCACGGCAGTGTTCTGTATGTCTATGACTTCCTGTATAGTAGTGATCAGACACACACAATTCAACCTTTGGTTGAAATGGGTGTGTGTTTGTGTGTGCATGTGTGTGTGTGTGTGTGTGTGTGTGCAAACGTGTGTGAGTGTGTATGTGTGTGCGCATGTGTATAGCTATGTGTGTGTGTGTGTGTGTGTGTGTGTGTGTGTTTGTGTGTGCATATGTGGGTGAGTGCGTATGTGCGTGCACATACGCACATGTGCGTGAGTGTGCGTATAGGTATGCGTGTGTGTGTACCGTATATGTGCATACATACTGTGTGTGTGTGTGTGTGTGTGTGTGTGTGTAAGTAAGAGCCCCTTTGGTCATGTAGTCTCCTGGGAACCCCCCCCTCTCTGCCTGGGGGCGATGTGTGCAGTGAGTCCGTCATCACTAGGATGTGCGGGGCTTTCTGCAGCAGCAGCTGCCTGCAGGTCATCCACTATCATCTGCATGCTGGACCTTTGTGGCGCGTCCTGCCACTCAGCCGCTGGGTCACTGGAGACGTGTGGTCACTGAGCGTAACGTCCACTCAGACCTCTCTCCAAGGCAGCCCGACAAGTTCCAGGAGATTAGTTGTTTTGTTTTTTGAACCGGTTGGACATTGTGTGAAACATAATGCGTCCTGGAGTATTTCCAACTGAAGCTTCCCCGATGCGCTTGGATTCGGTTCGGGTGAACCCGCTAGTCACAGTCACTTCCAGGCAGCGCTCTTTAAAAACATCGATGGGAAAAGGTTTGCTTGGATGTGTTTGGTCTGTTGCTCCAGGCCGGCTCCCGCTCCAAGCAGCCGTCCATCTGTTCACACTGAGCCAAGAGCCAGCGGTTACAGGAGAACCATAGTCCCACGTATTGATCCGGTGGTTCAATGGTTCCCCATAGAACACTGATTTATTAAATGTATATACATGAACATGTACATGAATGCAACTTTTATTTTGTTGATTCCTTATAGTTTATATATCAGATCTATAGTTGGAATGAAACAAATGCTTTGCGGGAATAGACGCTACAAGTACTCAACATTTTTATATGGGACTGAGAAGTACTAAGAGTTATATAGTTATTATAAAACGATAACTAATGAATTGATAATTAACCATAATTATAATCGGGATAAACCAGAAGCAATTCCCTTCCAGACCAATTTCTTATATAATCGCACTATTGCGATGAATTACAAAACCAAAACCCAGAGTTTATCAGTTTGTGGATCAGCCCCGCCCGGCGCCGCGAGGGAGGCCCACCTCGAACCGTTCCCAGGGCCGCCGGCCCCGGGCCTCTCTAGAAGGCTGACCTTACTTGGTTCTGTAAACAAGGCTAAGCTGAGTCCTGGAAGAAGCTTCGGAAGGCAGATCGCTGACTAGCTGGCATCCATGTTGGCACCAGGCCGTAACACTGAGCAGGCCCGGCCCGCCGCACTCTCCTCCTCCTCCTCCGTCCGCCGTCGCCGTCGCCGTCGCCGCCGCGCCACGGCCGCCGCGCCGCAGTTTGTCTCCGCCGCCGAGCCCCTCGCCGCTGAGGCTCAGTTCAAAATGAAAGACGATGAGATGAAAGTCAAGGAATAAAGTAGGAATAATAAATAAAGAGGATGGAGTGGATGTGGTGACAGGGGATTAACGGCCTCAGCCTCGAGTCATCTATCCAGTCCAACCAGTGCTTGGAGCCGTTCCAGGGGTTCAAATTGGGTTTGGGGGGGGGGGGGGGAAGCGCATAAAAACAGAAGCTTTATCACACAGAGACGCCGGGGAGAGATAACGGCCAGGCCAGGGCGACACACTCATTTGGTTGTAAAAGTATTCTGACGACGTTAGAATACTGAGCTTGGGCAAAGTCAGACCAAAGGTCAGTTTGTCCACTCCATATAAATTGAGTTTATGCTTTACGCTTTTAGAATGTTGGAAGGAAGGTGACGCAAAGTACTTCCTGTTGGAGTTGCACTAAGGATGGAGACCTCACTCATTCACTCGTGATGATGAGGGCCAGCCACACATGAAGTAAATACACTCCACCAACCTCACACCAGGAAACTTTCTAGAATGTTGTGCGGGGGTGTGATGTGAATTTGGTGAAGTGTAGTGAAGTGTGAAGTGTGTGTGTGTGTGTGTGTGTGTGTGTGTGTGTGTGTGTGTGGATAGGGTGGGCCAGCGTATGGCTATGTGCCACCAGTGTGCAGATAGCTGAGGACTCTGATAAGTTAAGTGTCAGAACATCAGAGTGACAGAGTGCAGAACCACGGCTCCAGAAGCACTTCACCAGAACCAGACCAGAGACGTTAAATATAAACCACATGGGGTCAAAGGTTTCAGTAGCAGTAGTAGTCGGATAAACAACCCAAAAGGGTTCCCATCATGCACCAGTAGAACTTGACAATACATTAATACAACAAACCAGACCTTGTAGTTTAAAGAGGAGGAACATACATAAGGAGCAATGTTAATATAGCGTTATTAACTGAAGATGTAAGGAACAAAAAGATGACCTACATACATTCAATAAATTTTGAAATAAACCCTGAACTGCATGTTTATAATACGATACATGGATAACATATAGTTTCTTAACATGTCCCATATTTCGATGACCAACAATCCTCATAACTATAATTCATGGCCCGTGATCTCCAAACCCCCATTAACAATGTGTTCCTCATAAACTACACCTTTTATGAGATGACACAGCATGGTTCTGCTGTAGGCCTGCATGCTGTGTATGCACCGTTGTATAGCACCTGGTCTTGCACCGTCCAGTTGGCTCTGATTGGCCGGTTAATCTCACCTCATATCATTCAATCATGTCATTCAATCAGGGTCATGTGATGCTGCTCATCTGTTTCGCGCCGATTTCGATTCTGTTTCGATTCGTTATTCTATGCGTGGCTAATTGCGCCCCCCGGTGGTTGAACTCTAGAAAGCCTGACATTCTCTCTTTCCCCTTTTCCCTGTGGGATCACTAAAGTGCTTTTATCTTGATGACGTTGTTTCTCCTGTCTGCTGATCTCGTTGTTCTTGACACTCTTGGCTCTCTGGCCGGTGTTACATATTGAGAGTTGCCAACTGACAGCTGTATTTATATTTAGAGTAAATATTCAACTATTTAACTTTAGTATCTTATGATTTCTTGTTTGTGTTCATTCTCATAAATAATCACTCAAAAATGAGTTGGTTTATGACATGAATAACATATTTTATGGAGCTCTTTACACATATAACCACTAGAGGGTGCTGGCGGTCAAATGATGAACCACGCGGTTATCGTTCTACACAGAGTAAAATTGTAAAATACTGTAAAATACTAATACAACACCCAGCACATAGGATAATCTGGCAGCAACCCGTGCATGATTCAAATTGTATGCGAATCATGAACACTTTCAGATTTGAAAATAACCTGTGTTATTTTCAGAGTAGATCACTTTGATATTACACAGAAGGATTGGATTGAACCGAGGACTACTCAATATTAATGACTATTGGTGCTGTTCCAGAAAAGCTTTTTTCCACTAAGATCCATCCAACGTGAAAGCTTTTATCCAATGTGCCCTTGTCTGTTGTGCTCTGCAGGTGATCATTCCAGTTAAGTACCTCCTGATCAAAGCAAATACAAAGCAGTTGCATTCACATTTCTACTGAGCAACAAAATAAAGATAGAAAGAAAATCACTTAACATGATGAAAATGAAATATATAGTTTGCCATACCTGCCAATCCGCTCAGATGTTATATCACAAGGTCACTTTAATCACATGTGATTACTCACACAAATGATGGTGGTCCACGAACAGATGCATTTTTATTTTTATGATTTTAAGATGGATGTGGTTGGCATGGAGATCAGACCTATCTCCTGGACACACATAACTAAAGACACAGATATTCATGCACACACACACACACACACACACGCACACACACACACACACACACACGCACGCACGCACGCACGCACGCACACACACACACACACACACACACACACACACACACACACACACACACACACACACAAACACACACATTTACGAAACAAACAAGCACACACAGCCAAAGAAACCGATACACGTGGACGTTGTGTATCGGTGCGCACACACAAACACACGTGTGCGCACCCACTAGGGTGATAGATCAGCGTTGTCAGCAGCACAGCGCGTTGCTGTCTGGCTAAGAGAAATACCGCACAGAGAGCAGACACCCACCTGCACCGCCCTGGCCCTATCGATTTCTCCACCCTTTACGGTGGAATTCATCACAGCAGAACACCTGCAGACGGGCTGAATCCCGGAGCCTCACAACCACATCTATTCTCAAAGATCAAAATGACCAAAGTGGTGAAGGTACATTTTTTTCTTAAAGATAAAACTAAAATTAAACGTGCCGTTTGTTTGTGTAAAACACACACGAACACGGCTGAGACCGGACAAAGCAAGTGAAGGAAGCAAAGGAAAAAAAAGGGCTATTTCCAAAGCTCACTTGAACCTGGTCCACATCCAGACCCCTACGTCGGGGCCCCTCGCATCTTGGTCGGGGTGGGTCCCCACACGTCCCTGTGATGACCTGGTGACACGGGGCCCCTGGCTGCGGGCCCTCGCTGGGCTGCAGCTGTCCTCTGTCCTCCATGACCTCTGCAGGTCCACTGCCCGCCGCACGCCGACCGGCCCGGGGACAGGATGGGGCTTCTGTTGCTATGGTAACATTTATAGGAGACCCGGTCCATTTTCTTCTTGTTGTTCAAATGGATGCGATTATCACCATGATGTCATTTGGATTATGATTAGGTGTCATATCTCTCTCCTCTCTCGCTCTCTCTTGCACTTTTGTCTTTTGGAACTTTGCCAGTAAGGAATAATCCATGATATCGAATGTGTTTGTTTGTTAAGGACTTGTGTGCAACCATGTCATCTACAGTATATTATCATTCAAACGTAGGACATGACCCCCCCCACGTTAGGGTGTATGGTCCTGTTATGGTTCCATAGCTAAGGGCTAGTCGTTGTCATTTTAATTGTCAATGCTTGTAAACCTTTACAAGTTATAATAATCTGGTTATTATTATAACTTACATAATATCTGTTATTATCCAACAGGGTAAAAGGCTAATGATGCTTGGCCTTTATTAAGTTATCACACACTAAAATAGACATCTTCATATAACTAGCATCTTCATATAACATATAATAAGTACACATTCAGTACACAATATGAAAATGTCCATCTCTCTGAGCGAGTTGTACAATCTGTGGCCCAACTTCACATGACTCAGCAGTCTGCTGAACCACTCAGAGCCAGCCTCCTCCAGTCTATCAGGGCACTCTGAGGAACCCCTTAATTACTGATGACAGACAGGAGGATTACCCATCATGCACTTCAATCTCCATGAATCTTAACGAGCAACTCTGCACCCCGCGCTGAACATGCATTGCCACGACAACATGTTATGATGACAAGCTGTCCACACGTATTGGTCATTAACATGTTAAAAGCCTTTCCCCTGAGAGTCACTGCAGTTCATTAGTGCAGGGGGAATATATTATTGATATTGGTTATAAGCCATAGCACTGCGTGCCCTGGTGATTATGACTAGCCGAATGTGGGGAGGTCATTCAAATGTCTCTAGCTGTTTTTCCACACACATGTGTGTGTGTTTGTGTGTGCGTGTGTGCATGTGTGTGTGTGTGTGTGTGTGTGTGTGTGTGTGTGTGTGTGTGTGTGTGTGTGTGTGTGTGTGTGTGTGTGTGTGTGTGCCGAGCGGCAGACCGCTGGACGGTGGGATCCACGTGGTGGCTGGTTTTGGGGATCTTTAATGGATCTGTCCCTAAAGACAAAGGGACTGCTAGTCAATAGTGCACCCAGGCTCAACCCGTCACACACAGCAGGACAGACACCCGCCAGGGGCCACAGGCCACACACACGTGGGGTGTGTGCACTCTGTCCTATACGGATGCACACGCACACACATACGTGGACGGCGGACGCACACGCGTGCACACTCGCGCGCACACAAACACACTGACACAATACACCCACTGTGTACGGTCGGTGCTATTTGTCTGTGTACGTGATCAGCACACTCACACACACACACACACACACACACACACACACACACACACACACACACACACACACACACACACACACACACCACACACAGATGCTTACGGTAAAATCCTCAGAATAACAAAACAAGAACACACACACGCGTCTATTATGTATGATGTCACATATTGCCACCAGTTCTACAGTAATATGGTGGTCTCCTCTGATTGGCCGACGCTGGGAGGTCAGCTGTAACAGTAGCCTTTGTCTCCATCTGAGGAAATAGCTGAGAGAGGGAATCGATACAACTGGTAACACAATATGAAAGACGTTATTCGTGGACAAATGTTTTGGTTTCATTACTGTGTTTTGTCTGATCTCTTGTTATGAAGAGCAGTTGATTGAACAAAAAAAACTGATTCAGAAGCCATGCTGTTTCAGAAAGAACGCATATATTCAACTACTACCCACATGTACTTGACAAAACACAAAACGCCTTAATACACATGTGAAGGTACAGCATTTGAATACAATTGTCTAGTTTTCTGGCTACCATAAAGCCACAATCTATAGCACCAGCTGTAAACCTTTAGCAACACTTGTTGTTATAGTTGTGTTCATCCAGCCCGATGCTCCACTGCGCTATTGAGCAACAATTTGCTTCCATCGTGCTTATCATCTCGCTTCAAATATCGCTTTGATCGGCATCATCCTCCCCTGCCGCCGCGCCTCATTGGCTGCACATGACATCAGTCGTGAGTCTGCGAATACCGCTCCCTCCGTGCGCATCCTTCTCCTCACCGGATTACCGAATATGACCCAATGTCTGCGTGCGTATAAAAAAAGGAAAAGCTAGGAGAGCCACTCCCATCAAGGCGGGGTGTCTCCGGCACGTACAGCGACGCCAGAGCAGAACCAGCAGACACACTCAGGGCGTGTTGCTGTACTCTTCGTGGAAGTGGGAGGATGGCGACCCTTGTGCAATCCGCAGATCTCGAACAGTTAGAGACAGATCGCAACGTGATGGCGTCTCCCACGTCCACCAGCCTCTCGCAGCACTTCGTCGACAGCAAATTCTACCTGCTGGTTGTCATCGGGGAGATCGTCACCGAGAACCATTTGAAGTGCGCGATTGCGGACATCGAGAAAGGTAAGAGACGGGGAGGATGGAGAGGATGGGGCTGGGAGGAGCAGATGGGTTTGGTGAGGCCGTGAGCCTCCATCAAATATGAAGATATATAGACCTTATCTACTGCGTTTATAATATAGGGTCCGTCTGTGTTGGAGCTTTTAAGTGCTGATTTGTCCGTTGCGGATCAGTAAAGCTCTGTGATCTAACTTAAGGGTAAACTCAGGGGAGCTGTCGTTGTTCCTAATGAAGTTATCTAGCCCCTCCCTACAACAACACAATAGGTTACCACACTGGGGCCTGCGTGCACACACACACACACACACACACACACACACACACACACACACACACACACACACACACACACACACACACACACACACACACACACACACACACACACTGTCCTACTGCTTGTATAGGGACACCAACATCACACTGTCTACCACGAGTCCACATAATAACAAATATGTTGGGCACATATATGTAGGCCTATTTCGTGTTCCGGGTAATGTGTGTGTCTCTATAGAGCCAGTGTTGTCATCCACACACGTGGTCTCACCAGACCCACCGGAGTGATTCAGCGTTCTGGCTCACGGGCGATGCGTCAACAGCGCAGCAGACCCGGCGCCCTCACTACAGGTCTGAGATGCGCATTTTGAGATTTTTTTTTTTTTTTTCCTCATATCGCATTTTGCGATATGAGAAACCCTGTGATGGGATCCGGGGGGGGGGGGGGTCTATGGCGTTGTATCTTTTTAAGCCCCGCTATTATTGCAAGGGACTTTATTTCGCCATTGTTCTCAAAGCAGCTGCATGTTGTCTCGGGAGGATGCCCCGTAGTTCTTCTGGGCTTAGCGGGGCTGCTCAGGAGCCTATAGCCATACACGGCTTCTAAATGCACCAGGCTTAGGCCTACATACTGGGAAGATGCCAGCTCAAACCGTTTCCCTGCGTCGGTGAGCCGGTCTCCATCCATCCTGCTGTTCGTCTCTCATCCGAAACGGGCTGGTGGGCGTGGCTGGTCCGCACTGCGGTCCCTACGGAAAGTCGCGAGGATCCCTTTAGCTGCCAGCAGGGCGTATGAGTATGAATAAAAACCACAAATTAGTTGACACCCGGCCGGTTAGTTGGGTGACATATCTGGGATGTGGGAGGAGAAGCAAATACGGTCCATGGATACTGCGTCACGATGGCTTCTAATCCAAACAGTGACATCATCAGCATTAAATGTGTCCCATCATCACATTAAAGTGAAATTATACACTTTATATTCTAACATACACCCACCTTCTGGGAAATGAACTAAATTGAAAACAGATTGAAGTTAGCTTTAACTTTCTAAAGGTCAGGCATTTATATTTGCTGAATGTTTCTGAATTGATGAAACTTTGCATTGCAATTATTGTGATCTAATTATTATGATGATTATGATTTTTAGCATTTAAAAACGTTGACAGCATCCTCTGCAGACGGGCAGGCTTTGTTGACAGTCAGGCCTACATCTTTTATGATGACTGATTTATTCTGACAGGGAAATCCCATTGAAACTGAGCTCTCGTTGGAGTGAGCTCTGTTTAGTACAGCAGTAAGGACATTGTAGACAAGTAATTACGTTGATACAAATATAGACTTTTACGATGTCAGTTGATGGATATAAGGTTTAATCCTTTTGCCGCACCCTTCATTCTGAATAGTGTTAACCATAATAGTATTCTGAATCTCCCCTCTGCATCGTCAAATGTCATATTGTCATTAAATCATTCCTTAGGAACTCACATCCCTAAAAGACAAGTTCACTTTATATGCACATATTTAAAATGGCTGCCAAAGCCAGACAAACTCACTCCACTTGCAACATTGCTCTCTCTGTCTCTGTCTCTGTCTCTCTCTCTGTCTCTCTGTCTCTGTCTCTGTCTCTGTCTCTGTCTCTCTCTCTCTGTTTCTCTCTCTGTCTCTCTCTCTGTCTCTCTCTCTCTCTGTCTCTGTCTCTGTCTCTGTCTCTGTCTCTCTCTCTCTCTGTCTCTGTCTCTGTCTCTGCCTCTGTCTCTGTCTCTCTCTCTCTCTCTCTCTCTGTCTCTGTCTCTCTCTCTGTCTCTGTCTCTCTCTCTCTCTGTCTCTCTCTCTGTCTCTCTCTGTCTCTGTCTCTGTCTCTCTCTCTCTCTCTCTCTCTGTCTCTCTCTCTCTCTGTCTCTTTCTCTCTTTCTCTCTTTCTCTATTTCTCTCTCTCGTTACCTCCGCTGCATGACAGAGCAACACGATATGCTTGTCCTATTCGTGACTCTGATTTGTAGGTTTATAAAAATAGCAACAAAAGTCAATAATCTATAAGTAGTTCCTATTATCGATACTCATAACACAAGGGAACATAAAGTATGACCACTCTGCAGTCCAGTGACCCCATGGCCCCCATGTGCTTGGAGGTGGGTGGAGAACAGGTGTGAGGCGGAGAGGGCGTGACAGGGTGGTGTTGTGTGTTCTAGTGACGGGGTGGTGTTGTGTGTTGTGACGGGGTGGTGTTGTGTGTTCTAGTGACG
>NC_140292.1:13660816-13688316 GCF_964030765.1 Micromesistius poutassou | reverse complement strand
AGAGGAAAAGCATTATTCAAAAGCTGATTTCACAGATTCATGACTCCAAAACTCAGTTTTAGCGTTGAATGTATTTTAAATGAAGTGGTTCTGACTATTGTTCTATTGTTTATCATTTGCCTACCTGTTCTTTTCTGGACCGTTTGTGGACTTGCAGGGGAGATCAATTATTGATATACACTCAGAATTGGGCATCATTTTCATCCAACATAAAGCTTGAGACAATCAAGAGGGATCATAATTTATATTTACTTAGAATTTAAAAGGGTGTTGTAGAAGACCTGAACATGACCGGACAGGAAATACAATATGTGTGTTGGTGTCATATAACACTACCTAACATAGAGTACTTCCCCTAGTATTGATTTGTGTTAATCATGTATACTATGTTTATTTTTTTCCATAGGCCAGAGAATTCTTCACCACAAAAGCAATATCCTGGAGACAGTGGTGCTCATCAACCCGTCAGACGATGCAGTCAGCACGGAGGTAGAAGAAACACATCGATTCGTTCATTATCTTTACATTATCAGGTCACATGTCTGGGCTTTCAATAGACAAGACTAAACACCAAAACCCAATGAATCACAGTGTATGATTCACAATGTACACAATGTACATACTTTGAATGTAATCTAGATTCAAAATCAGAATCTTAGACGCCCAGAATGAAAGCTGCTCATGCTGAAATGTTGGATGTTACTTGAAAGACATATTTCATCTTTTAAGAGGAGATAAATTATCCAAGAACAGCATTTGTACCACCGCTGCTTTCAAACTTCTACTCAAGAATGTGATCAACGTGGAAAAATACTGAAAAAGGAACAGAGGAAATAGAGAGACCAATATCAGGCATTGAATCAAAATGAAAAGTGTGATTTAGGGAGAATAACTGTGGAATGATAACTATGTTACATGCAAGACATTTAAGTAATCCATAAAATAAAAAATGTGTTTTCAATCGTTTGATTTGCAGGTACGTCTGATGATCTCAGACACAGCAAGACACAAGCTGATTGTCCTGTCGGGTCAGTGCTATGAAAACACTGGCGAGCTCATTCTCCAGTCTGGATCCTTCTCCTTCTTCAATTTCATCGATATTTTCACTGATCAAGAGGTGAGAGAGATTAGAAGATTTAAACATTAATTTTTCTGTTGACTTATTCTATCTATTCTAAGTTCATACAAATGATAATATAATGTATGTACTTTTAATCATATATTCACCAAACTAAAGAGAATAAGGTATCAATATTAGTTGTGTTTATTGCAATTATTTCACTGATACAGACCCATTTAGAAATGTTGCGTCCACTCTCCTGTTCTTTCCAGATCGGTGAGCTGCTCACCACCATTCACCCGTCCAACAAAGCCAACCTCACCCTGTCCTGCCCTGAGCACGGCGACTGGCAGAACTCTAATCTGGACAAACACAACCTGCAGGACTTCATCAACATGAAGCTCAACGCTGCCCTCATCCTCCCGGAGATGGAGGGCCTCTCCGAGTTCACAGAATACCTGTCCGAGTCGGTGGAGATCCCGTCTCCCTTCGACATGCTGGAGCCGCCCACCTCAGGGGGGTTCCTCAAGCTCTCCAAGCCCTGCTGCTACATCTTCCCCGGTGGACGCGGTGACTCGGCGCTCTTCGCCGTCAACGGCTTCAACATGCTGATCAACGGCGGCTCGGGGAGAAAGTCGTGCTTCTGGAAGCTGGTGAGGCACCTGGACAGGGTGGACTCTATCCTCCTGACGCACATTGGTGACGACAACCTGCCCGGCATCAACAGCATGCTGCAGAGGAAGGTGGCCGAGATGGAGGAGGAGCAGTCCCAGGGCTCAGTGGCCAACAGTGACTGGGCCAAGAACAGGATCTCACCAGACATCGGTGTTGTGTTCGTAAATCTTCCCGAGACTTTGGGAAACCCTGAGCCTGATTATAGGGTGCGTAAGAACATGGAGGAGGCAGCAAACATCCAGCAGTTCCTCACCAAGCTCAACTTGAAAACAGAGTCTCTGCATAGGCCTGTCGGGAACACCATAGAACCAATTGTTCTTTTTCAGAAGATGGGCGTTGGGATGCTTGAGATGTATGTAATTAATCCATCCAAGAATAGCAAGGAGCTGCAGCACTTCATGAAACAATGGACTGGGAGTGAGAAAGACAAAGTCTCAATAATGTTACCCAATGGAAAAGAATCAGAGTTTCCGGTATCTTCACTGACGTCCATTTCATCGTTGATTGTGTGGCATCCCGCAAACCCTTCAGAGAAGATAGTGCGTGTCCTCTTTCCTGGAAATGCCACCCAGCATCATATCTTGGAAGGGCTGGAGAAGCTAAAGCACTTGGACTTCTTGAAGCAACCAGTTGTTACCCAGAAAGCCATAAGTGCAAACACAGCAACCGCAGCCGCGGAGACAAAGCCCAAGCAGGCGAAGCTGAAGCACCGAACTGACAGCAGAGAGAGCCTCAAATCCACCCCCAGGCCTTCACCAAGCAGGGCCATCAGGAAGGAGTCCAAAGAAGAAGCTCCTGAAAAGGAAAAGACAGATGCAGAATCTCTTCAGGAAAAAACACAAAAGAAGGCCCCAATGCGCAAGGTATCTGAAAAAGAGGTGAAACCCAAGGCAGAGCAGGCGGCTGCACAGGAGACTCCAGAGAAAAACAAGCCCAAGACTCAAAAAGAAAGGATTGTGAAGAAGGAACCTAAAAAGTTGGTTGAGAAGAAACACGAGGAGGTGAAAAAAGAGGCAATGAAGAAAGAAGAAAAGCTTACCCCCAAAAGGGACGTCAGAAAGGAGGTGAAAAAGGAAGAGGTAAAGAAAGAGCTCAAAAGAGATTTCAGGAGAGAGTCTCCCATGAAAGACAGGAAGGAGGTGAAGAAAGAGCTGAACAAAGATGAATCGAGGAAGGATTTGAAGAGGTCATCCAAAGATGTGAAGAAGGTGCCAGCTCCATTTGAGCCAAAGAAACTGACCAAACCGAAGACTTTAGTAAAAGCTGAATCTTCCAAAAAAGATGCTGGAAGTCCTTCAAAACAAAAGGAAAAGGAAAAGGTAAAGGTGACAAAGAAAGAAAAAACTGTGGAGGAAGCTAAACCTGTATGTGAAGTCACTGCTGTTGCAGAGAACATGGAGAAAGTGAGGTCCTTGATGTCTTCCCCAGAAGACCTGACTAAGGACTTTGAAGAGCTTAAAGCGGAAGAATCAGCTGTGGTTGAGGGAGAGATACAGCAAACCCACGAGGAACCAGCTGTGTTGATCCAGCATGAAGAATTGTTGCAGACCAAAGAGTCCTCTGAAGCCGCAGAGTCTATCGATGAAGGAATCACAACAGAAGTGGAGGGGGATAGTGGAGAGACTCCAGATGAACCAGAACCCAAGGCAAAGATCGATGGGTGTGGAAGTGAGAAATTTGAGGATGAAGGCACTGGACTCGAAGAGACATCTGACACAGTAGATTATATCGAGAAGGGGGAATCAGATGAGGTTTACACACCACAAACCGTGGAATTAGAAAAAGAAACACTTATAAATAATAACAATGAAATACTTGGTGAAAATGAGAGCACATCTGTAATAGTTGGTGGCGAAATGCATGAGGATATTGAGGATGAGACACTAAAACAAGATAAGGTTCAGGATGTAAAGGAAGTGGACACTGAGAAAGTGTGTTTGCTTGTATCAGCCTCACCCAAAGTCTCATCACCGGTTTCCCCAGCAGCGTCCATACATGACGAAACGTTTCCAGTGGGCTTTGAAGGCGAGACTGCTTCCGATGACGAAAACATAGAAGAAGCCCTGGAGGTATCCTCCTCCGGCCACACTCAATCCATCATGGACATCTCCAGTGTCCCCACTCCAATGGACGGGATGTCCACACCCAGGGATACCACAAGCGATGAAAATGAGTCTCCTTCTCAGGACGCTGGCAGAATTAGCACATCCACCTATGGGGAGTTTGAAGTGAGACGTCTCTCCCCGCTCCAGGATTTCCCAGAATCTGACCTCTCCAAAAGCGATGCCACAGAGGGCAAAGACTACCCTCCGTCTGCCTGCACTATATCGCCTCCCTCACCCCTGGAAGCAGATCGATTCCGCAGGGAGTTCCCGTCTGATGATGCCGTAGCGGCCCAGGTGTCGGATAATGTACCATGTGAGAAAGAAGACCTAGACTCAACCAGATTGAATTCTGTTTCCGAGACCTCACCACTAATACATTCTCCTTCTATGGAGAAGAAGATGAATTTCGAAGCTCCCTTGCTCTTTGCCTCACCTATTGAATTGTGCACCACTATGACCGGATCACCAAAGGGGGTAGCTGAGTCCCTGATCAGCCCAGATGATAAGACATTAGAGGAAACAAATTCACCTCAATCCTCGGGTCACACACCTTACTATCAGTCTCCAGTAGACGAAAAGTCTAAAATGATAGCATCTGAGGACAATGCTGAAGGACCCACAATCGTTGAGGTTACAAGTGACAGAGAGGACTCATCTAAAAGTGCCAGCCCAGAGCCAAAGGAGGTTGAGCATGGCATCTCTTCACCTGTAGAGAAGACAGTCTCCCCGCAGCAAAGCCCACTCACCCTTGGACACGAGTTTCCCACAATGAAAGAAGAGCCAACATTTGACACAGAGAAAAATAATGGAGAAAGTAGTCATGTGGCAGCAGCAACTGTCAAACATGAATTTGACACCAACATCACTTTCAAAGAGGAGAGCAAAATGTCAATATCAGAGGGCACCACATCAGACAAGTCAGGTACACCAATAGAAGAGGCGGTAGCAGATGACACCTTCTCCCATCTGGCCTCGGCATCCACTGCTTCTTTGGCCACCTGCTCCTTCCCCGAGCCCACCACTGACTCCCCGTCGCTTCACGCCGAGGTGGGCTCGCCTCATTCCACGGAGGTGGATTCGCTGTCTGTCTCTGTGGTGCAGACACCAACCCCCTTCCATGAGGCGGAGGGCTCCCCATCCAAGGAGGAGAGCCCCAGGCCAATGTCCATCTCCCCCGACAACTCGCCAAAGGCAAAGATGAGGGCACAAGCGCAGGATGCCAAATCCCCTGAGCAGTCTACTACCTCCGTAGAGTTGGGCCAGGATTCCCCCGACCATTCCTTAGCCTTGGACTTTAGTAAGCAATCTCCAGAGCATCCCTCGTTGGCAGGGAGCTCACGTGCCACAGAGAATGGCCCCACGGAGGTGGACTACAGCCCCTCAGAAGGATCTGACCTGAAACCAGTGGGTGAGCATGAATTAAGTGTGGAAACAACCGTTCTTTTCAAAGAGATGGATACAGTTCATGTCATTTCCGCATCTCCATCGGATGTATCTCAGTCTACTCCCTCTGTCACCACCCCATGCCAAATGAGAGAGATGTCGCCCAGTACACTTCTGCCGACAGACAAGTCTCCAGTAACCCAGAGGGTTGCTTCTCTCACCCATTCTCCTGTTTCCACTGACTCATCACCATTGATTGGAGGCCCACCAGGAAAACAAGACGACAGCCCCACGTCTCTCTCTGGGGACGAATCTTCAAATAAATCAAATAAAGACAAACAGCATAGCTACGAGACACAGGCTTCTCCAAAATCGACTTCACCATCATCCCCACCTCCATCAGTGTCCACACCACCACCATCATCATCACCACCACCACCACCATCATCATTCTCACCAACACCACCATCACCACCACAACCCTCATTGAAATCACCCCAATCCTCCCCACCACCATCATCGTCTCCACCACCACCCTCTTCATCACCACCCCTATCATCCCCACCGCCACCATCATCATCTCCACCACCACAGTCATCACCACCACCCACAGAGGCACTTTCGCCCAAGGAGACAAATCCCTTCAAATGTGACATGTCCACACCACCCTTGAAATCCCCCAACAGCCCTAAAGTCCCCTTCCCATCATCCCTGCCTCTATCCCCGAACTACATATGTGCCGGTGGTTCCCAGGACCCCAACCTTTCAAAGCAGAGCTCCTCTCCCCACTCCAAGACGGACGTGGACCTCTGCCTGGTCAGCTCCTGCGAGTACCGTCACCCTAAGACGGAGCTGTCGCCGTCCTTCATGAACCCCAACCCGCTAGAATATCTGATGAGCGAGGAGATGGCCCTGGAGGAAGGGAAACTTCTGACCAAGTCAGGTGGAGGACCCCCGCCCCCGGGCGGAAAGCTCCAAGCCAAGCAGTGTGAGGAGACCCCGCCCACCTCCATCAGTGAGTCTGCTCCGTCCCAGACCGACTCGGACGTCCCCCCGGGGACCGAGGACTGCCCTTCCATCACCGCTGACGCCAACATCGACTCTGAGGACGACTCCGAGACCCTGCCCACCGACCGGACTCTGACCTATCGACACGCCGACCCACCTCCGCCGGCGCCCAAGGACCCGGCCCCGTCTTCGGCCCCCCCTGACGTCTGCATGGTGGACCCCGAGGCCCTCAAGGCTGAGGAGCGCCAGGAGGAGGCGGCCGCGGAGAAGACCAAGAAGAAGAAGCTCACTAAAACCAGCAGCTCGCCAGCCAGGAAGAGCGCCCTGGCGAAGGCCAAAGATACCAAGACGGCCTCGCCAAAGAAAAGTGTGGGAGAGGGTAAAGATGCAAAGAACGCGACCAACACCTCTGCATCTAGAGGAGCGAAGAGTACCACAGGCAAGTGTAATCCGTCATTCAAATCAACACTACCCTCGCACCTCTCGAAATGTTGCCATGACTTTTAAATGTATTCTCATGGTTCTGTTCTCAGGTTCTGGGAACACCAAGGCCTCGAGTGGAGCGGCGGTGCCCAACTGTCCTCCCATGTACATGGATCTGGTTTACATCCCAAACCACTGCAGCGCTAAGAACGTGGACGCTGAGTTCTTCAAGCGGGTCCGTTCATCCTACTACGTGGTCAGCGGCAATGACCAGCCGGCTCAGGAGCCCAACAAGAAGGTCCTCGATGCCCTGCTGGAGGGAAAGGCCCAGTGGGGAAACGATATGCAGGTATGAATGCACTATGAATGATTTAGCTGAACGCATGATGTATGGGGCGTATGAATAATGAACTCTTGCTATCTACCTGAAGGCCGTCCAAGTTCAATACAACCCCAAGTATCTTGTCTGTATAGATACAGTGGGTTGCTTGGAGAATGGATGAGCTCTGAAGCAATGCCTTATGATGGGAGAGTCACATAGCCATAAATGGACATTCTCAGGTTGTTTTACAGAATGCACACCACATTGGCGTGGAAAAACAGCTGTGTTGTTTGGATATCTAGCTTGAAAAGTAATGCATTGATTTAAAATCTTAAAATAAAAATCTAAAATATATATATATAAATGTCCTATTGGGAGATTCAGCACATGGCTGGGGTCAAAGATTAAAAAAATACAAATAAACTTTAGCAGCCTATCGATAAATATCTAAATGTGTGCCATTTTTTAAAACCTTTTCTGTTCCCATTTTAATCCCATCATCTCGATTGCAACTCTAGCGTAACCCATTCTATCAAACCATACTCAACTCCATCTCCCCCCCCCCCCCCAGGTGACCCTGATCCCCACCCACGACTCGGACGTGATGCGGGAGTGGTACCAGGAGACCCACGACAAGCAGCAGGAGCTCAACATCATGGTCCTGGCCAGCAGCAGCACCGTGGTCATGCAGGACGAGTCTTTCCCCGCCTGTAAGATAGAGTTATAAGTAGGCACGGCGAGCACGGCGGAAGTTCACATCCGTAGAATCGGGTAACGGTCGGAGGAATGTACGAAGGGAACGGAATGCATGAGACCCCTTTTCACAGTGGTGGTCCGGAGTAGGACAGACACGGGTGTAGCGATTAACACTGATTATGGATCTGCTCCATTTATGTATCAACTGTGTGCACCGGAATAGACAAAACTAGTGAAGATGAGCACACTTTGGCCAGGCTGGTCCATCGAGACACATAAATCAAACATACCTGATGTTAAAGTGCCCCTCTTCCACCACCAGATGGGATGCAGATTATTCATCACAAGCTACTTAAAAAGGACCCTCTAGTGACATCACATGTGGGCGTGTCCACCCAGACGTCTGATGGACGGATCAGCCTGGTGGTGAAATGGGGGCCCTTTGATAAGTAGGAGCTACATCCGTGTTTACCCTGCTATAAACCCCCCCCCCACCCCCACACTGTGAAAATGGTCCATTGTGTCAGATAAAGTAATTGTGATGTACTGATGATCCTGAGAGGGCGTATTATATATAACCTATATGCTTCAAGTGGTGATCTTTTTTTGTGACCTAAACTATATCACTGCTTTGTGAACACTATCCCATACAAGCTCTCTGTGGTACGATTCGGACGTGTTCGGCTGTGGGACATTCACGCCTCAAAAGTAAATCCAAACAACATCCTTGTTGTGTGTTTTATTTATTTATTTAACAAGGTAGTTTTTACTGTTTCTTCTATCTATGCTCGTATATATAAGGAAGCATATCCCCAACGAAATATCTTCTTCCACACTTTGGATTACTGAATTGCCATGCGAAAAGCCAAGTTAAGGACATGTATGTTTGGATAATCCCTCCCACTAAGACTTAAGGGATCAGGAGAACTTGCCTTAGAGAGTCAAACTGAATGTACGGTTATCAATTAGTCAGAAGAAAGCTGCAGAGTAGTTTGAACACCACTGTTGTGATGACCACCACCAACACTATTGACCCTGAGAAATGAACTTGGCATAAGGATGACAATGCTTCCTCTTTTAACGCTAGCACTACCCTCCATAGTTGGCATTACGCCAAACTGAATATTTATTATAACCTTGGAGACGTTTCCCTATGCTTGAACAATGTGTCTGCTGGATAATCATGCTGCTGGATTGTATTGACAGTGGAATGCTTTCTTAGCTTTAGGAATCTTTGTTTCCGGCAAATTCTTTCGCTTTACAGTTTAGCAACAGTTTGGAGCTTTGTAGCAGAGGGCATTCCCACCACTCTTCAGAATTGGAGAATATTTTTTCTCTCAAGCATTACTCTTATTTTGAATTGTGTTGATTGTTAATTTATTAATTTTCACTTGTTTAAATTGGTTGAATCGGCGCCAGATCAAACCTTCATTCATGTTATTGTTGGTTTGTTTGTTGGTTAGTATGTTGTGGTTTATTTTTAGCTATAGGAAATCCCTCGCCTTTTCTTTCTAGTTGCCATGACAGGATATGTTTGTATATCTTGAAATGTCTTGTTTTTCTAAAGCTCTGTAGTATAATTATAAATAGCTGTGTGGCCAGGGAATGTTCTAAAGGGACGCACATGAATACTGAGATGCACACGGGAGAGAGATGTTCTCTGAGAGTAAATCTGGTTAGAACTGGGATATGAATGTCATGGCTGCAGAGTTGGATGTTAAGGAGAAGATAGATCTGGCATCAAATTAGCTTTTTGCATTTGCTGCTTCCAGTGGTACTGTATCATTATTAACAACTATTTTGGAATACTGCCGTTTTCTTGTAAAATAAATAAATAACTAGCTTACCGCTGTACCAGTTACAGAGAGGCAGCGAGACAGATGCCTTGAAGGCTCAGCCCAACCGCAGGACGACCATTTTTGCCTTTAAAGATGAACGTGTGACAATACTACCAGACACTTGAATTGCTTACATGACGCAAAACCAACCCAGGACAATATACAACAAACCACAGATAGCTTTTGGCAGGCAAGTTAACCGAAGAAACTGTCAGCAAATCACGGCTGGAAACAGATCCACTGTCCATAATTACAGGCTTGCGCTTCCATCGTTGGCCAGGTATGTAGTTATGTAAAGCAGACGACCACAACCCCTCAGAAATCACATGTCCTGCAGATAAACCTCTATCAAATAGCATGGCCATGATCAAACAACAGACTGCATTATGAACCAAACTCATGTTTTCTCTCTTTCTCTCTGTTCTTTGTCTCTCTCAATCCTTTCCTCTTGATCTCTGCATCTTTCTCTGTGCAATTGTTAATGTTTGTCTGCAGATGTATGGTATATTTGTCTTGTGATCTTGCATTGACATTTCCCTGTCCCTTTCCCAACTCATATTTAGCTGTAGCGATTAGTTTTCAACAAACTCCTCCTCTGACGTGTGTGTGTGTGTATGTGTGTGTGTGTGTGTGTGTGGAAACACCTCTTCTAACCTCATTGGAAATGTGCTGTAAAGGGAACACTTCTTAAAAGAAAAAATGATCAAAAATGTACCACAATAAAATTTGTTGCGGAAAAAAATGTAAAGTCTGTGTTTTTGCTCCTTTCCTTCATTCTTCTTCCCTCAAGTTCCTACCACAAATAAATAATCTAATATCTTTCTGCAAAAACACTGGACATTTAATAAACTACAACTCGTGATGATCCCTTTGAACTCTTTTTCTGAATATTACCATATGAAAACGGATTCCTAATGTCCGTTAAATGAGAGATGAGAGGGGAAAATACTATTGCCAATATGTACCAGATGTAAGCCCTTTCACCATCTCACTCCTCTCACCAGTTCACTCTTTCTACCAGATGTATGGCGCCTAATCAGTGAATAACTAATTCAGCCACCCCTGTTGTGCCAACAGCTAGCTCCATCTGCCAGACATTTTAAACTCATGACACACACTCGCTGTGGAAATACCATGTCAATCATGCCAACTTCTCCAGTGCATCTACTGGCGTTTTTTGCTTTTTCATAAATTGCTAGATTAGTTTAGATTAGTGTTTGTGCACTATCTTTTCTTCATGATATAAGCACCCTTTCTTTCTTGTCTCTGTTCCCTTATGTCCATTATGATTGTTTAAATGTGCAGTATGTCAAATGTTGTGACATCAGAAGGGACTTGACAGAAAGTGAATATAATATTCCTGCATCGCCATGTTGCTACAGTAACCACGATTTTTTTTTTACTTTCTTATTTATGAGCTATAGTTTTACAAACGAAATAACCAAATACAATTCATAAATCAATCATGGAAGCTCCTCCCTTGGTACTTGGCTACAGTACCTACTGGCACCTTATTATAGTATGGTATAGCGGTTTTATCCAAAGCACTTCACAATATTGCCTGATATTCACCCATTCATGAACACATTCACACACCAACGGCAGAGTCAACCATGCAAGGCGACAGCCAGCTCGGCGGGAGCAGTAAGGGTTAGGTGCCTTGCTCAGGTGTTGCTTTTTCAGGTCTACCCTCCAGCCATTCAGAAGCCCTTGTGATTACCTGCATTGTGAACCTCAAAGAGTTCGTTCCATTAAGTGACAAATTGCATTTATGCAAAATGTATCTTAAAGTAACTTGTACATTTACTACTAAGAATAACCTCTCCTGTAAATTAAAGAGATTATAAATTCCATGTCTCCCAAATAATCATAAATTATCATCAATAAATATTTATCTCTGTCGCTAATGAGTTTCAGCAGTTTTATGCCAACGTAATCATTTCTGATGACTTTTCATTCATAATCTTCTGGTTACTATCCGGTGCTAAAAATCTTTCCCTAAACATTTTTTTTAATTTAAAAATATACAAAACAAAATATACTGTACATTCATTGTATGTGCAATAAAAAATACATGCAAACATTATGGTAGAGGTCAACACGTATCTAAATATACCGTTGGAGTGACATCCGGTGTACTGTGTATGGAAGAATGGTTTTAGAAGAGACACTTTTTAATGATTGTGGAACACCACAGGCTCTTTCCAGCCAGACCCAGGGGACGGCCACATCAGGATAAATCAAAGCAGACCAACGATCCTGAGCAGAACCTGTCTGTCTGTCAAGAGGAGGGCGGTCACGGTACCAGCGGGGAGCGTGAGGGGTACGGTGGGAAACACACACGCATGGAGGTCAAATAAATAAACAAAGCAACATTCTGTGTGAACCCTCTGTCTGAACATTAGTTGGACTGACATGGACAGACAGAAAGGCAGACACACAGGCAGGCAGCCAAACATGAAGGCATGCAGGCAGACAGACACACACATATAGATTTACATACAGACAGGTAGTGGAAGAGTGGTAGAGACCGATTGCACGGCCAACAGATAGACAGACAGACAGACAGACAGACAGTAAGACAAACAAGGAGACAGACTGCATCCTTTGAGACTCATTCTTGACATTGACGTCATAGTGTCCGGTCAACCAGCAGAACTGATGAAACGTGAACACAGTTCATGCAAAAAAGCTCACGCCTCTCTCGCTGGAGGGACTTCTCACTCGACACACCATTGCTCTCCGGGCTGGTTGGAGGATTGCCGGTACGGGGGAAGGAATGAGTGGAGCGCACTCCAACGCTGAAGATGCCCTTTAGCTGATTACCAGCAGCTTCCCTCGTCCACCTCCTCCTCAGCGGGGGGGGGGGGGGGGGGTGTGTGGGCAGAGAGGCCAACGCCACCGCCGCCATGCGCTGCAGCGCCGCGCTGTGTGCTCCACGCAGGAGGAGCTGCTGCGTCAGCACGGCTGAGGGCAGCATAAGATGCTAAATTGCAGAAAGAGATTCCCCTTAAGCGTGGTAAGAATCCGCAATCCGTTTACAAAGATGTGTGTGTGTGTGTGTGTGTGTGTACATGTGCGTGCGTGTGGGTGCACATAGTACACAGTCTGGCCACACTGGTGGTTTCCTGTTCTTCCTCAAGACTCCTCAAGCCGTGCCTTTAATGCAGTTTATCACATGCATATCACATGTACTGTACGCATCACATGCCATGTGCATACGTGATGTTGGATGCATGCTAGATATCTTTTGTCTAGCACGCATCTGTCACAAACACCGAGATAGGTATTCATGGGCAGCACACACCCAGCATAAAGAGAAATGGAAACAGAGTTATAGGGATGCATTGCTAGAGAGAAGGAGGGAGAGAGATATAGAGGGATCATTATATATAGAGAGAGAGGAGAGAGAGAAGGAGGGAGAGAGATATAGAGGGATCATTATATATATATAAGAGAGCGAGGAGAGAGAGAGAGAAAGAGAGAGAGATAAGGAGGAGGGAGGGAGGGAGAGAGATATAGAGGGATCATTATATATAGAGAGAGAGGAGAGAGAGAGAGAGAAGGAGGGAGAGAGATATAGAGGGATCATTATATAGAGAGAGAGGAGAGAGAGAAGGAGGGAGAGAGATATAGAGGGATCATTATATATATATATATAAGAGAGCGAGGAGAGAGAGAGAGAAAGAGAGAGAGATAAGGAGGAGGGAGGGAGGGAGGGAGAGAGATATAGAGGGATCATTATATATAGAGAGAGAGGAGAGAGAGAGAGAGAAGGAGGGAAAGAGATATAGAGGGATCATTATATATAGAGAGAGAGGAGAGAGGAGAGAGAGAGAGGAGGGAAAGGGATATAGAGGGATCATTATATATAGAGAGAGAGGAGAGAGAGGAGAGAGAGAGAGAAAGAGGGAGAGAGATAAGGAGAGAGAGAGAAAGAGAGAGAGAGATAAGGAGGGGGGAGGGAGGGAGGGAGAGAGATATAGAGGGATCAGAGAGAGAGAGAAGGAGGGAGAGAGATATAGAGGGATCATTATATATATATATATAAGAGAGCGAGGAGAGAGAGAGAGAAAGAGAGAGAGTGATAAGGAGGGGGGAGGGAGGGAGGGAGAGAGATATAGAGGGATCATTGAATATATAGAGAGAGAGAGGAGAGAGAGAAGGAGAGAGAGAGAGAAGGAGGGAGAGAGATATAGAGGGATCATTATATATATAGAGAGAGAGAGGAGAGAGAGAAGGAGAGAGAGAGATAGAGAGAGAGAGAGAAGGAGGGGGGAGGGAGGGAAAGATTTCGAAGGATAGAGTGATCGATCAGAGATTGAGAGAGGAGAGCGATTGAGGGGGAGGAAAATGCCGAATTCTATAAATTATCCAAGGCCTGTGTCTGATTGGCTATGAAGTCCAAATCATGTTGCTAGGGCAAAGGGAGGGAGTCCCCCTCTCCTGTCCTTAGGACTACCAGTTCAGACTATGAAAGGGGGCAAATATTAAAATTAATTTTTGGACGGTGTATTCGCTAAAATTACTCAAATTTAAATGACTTTGTAATCTTCTTAAGATTCAGACAGGTAATATACCTTTTGTTCACCTCAAACAATAAAAGTAGTCCACTTCAAGCCCAAAATACACCAATGTTTTGTTATAATAGGTGGTGGGTGAATGTGGTGGATAAAGATGCAGTGGTGCCAGATCTGGTACAGATTTGGTTCAGCCACCCGAAAACCTGACGTATGACAGTAGCATAGATGTTCTCTGACATTAGTAAAACAGTACCACCTACTGGAAAGTAAAAGTAATAGCATATTGGCACAAAGCGATCTCCTGGAGAAGAGTAACACACTACACAACATTGCCAAAGCAGATAAAATATAAAACACGTCTTTATACATGTCTTTAACATGCATTAATACAACGTATTCCCATAATGAGCCAAAGAAAGCAAAAATATGAAGTAAAGTAGGTTCAATCCGACAGTGCGCTGACATATTGGTTCATACCAATATCTTGACTAGCATATTACTACATACCATATATATGCTCTAATCAATTCAGACTATTTGCGTCAAAAAATAGATTTACAACATAAACTTGACATATTTGTAATTGTATAGTTATTAAAACAGCGGTTTGACGAGTCTTAAACAATGGTATGACCGGGTGTACCCTTTGTTGTGATGTGGTTGGTACAGTCCGTTGGAGCTATGGCGGCGCTGGGCAGACTGGGAAGATGTTGCAGGTCGTTGCTGCACGATTCACCCAAAGGACTCCTCTGTGACCTCAGGAGGTTGGGCAGGATGGATCGCACTATAGGACGTAAGACAATATGTGCATGTCTCCTGTATATGTTGTACATGTGAGCTACCCATGACCTACAATGTGAGTGACAGTGGCAGTGACATCTTGTAACCTTGTTTACGCACATGTTCTGAATATGTTCTGAATAAGTCAGGTTCAGTAACATTAGTAAACTCTTTGTAAATGTAAATATAGCACATGCACTAACTGTTGATATATCGGGGAAAAGCTATTATTGCTACTGTACAATTACTATAATCGAGATGACAACACATGTTTTTTCTTCAGCAAAAAGGAATCTATTATCAGAGGATGTTATCAAACTACAAGATTTTCAACAGAGGAAGCTTTCTGTGGCTCATCTCATCACGGGGCCAGACGGTAAACAGTCTTGATTACACTGAACCAACAGTTTAATAAACCTCAACATCCTTATCATAAGTCTAATATATATATTTTTTTTTTACAGGAAACTATGTTGAGGCTTTCCATCATAAACTGCAGAGGAATGAGCTGATACTTAAAGATGAACTGAGGCTGCTCCTTCACGTGTGCCAGTCTGTGGGTGACGTGGCCACAGCCAGAGATGCTATTCATAGGTACAATCTGAACACATTTTATAGTGTAATAAAACATAAGAAATGCAGATGCACATTCTTGTTTAAGACAAATGCATGGACTCGGCGCATGGTGATTAGACATGAAACGTATATTCGTGTGTACTTTACTCGACTGCCTGGCGTGTCTGCCTTTCACCAGATATCACGCAGAAAACAAAACCTTTGCTTTTGGAGAGTTTAAATTTGGTCCCCTCTTCATGAGACTCTGTTATGAGATGGGTCTGGAGGAGATGGCTGCTGCTTCCATTACAGATAAGGTACTTATAGGTACTTATAACACACCCCCATTGTCACCTTATATAAACATTTCAATAAATCTCCCTCCCTGTTCTGCCCGACAGAACTTGATAGGGTTTTTCAACGACGCCACGTCCTTCAACATCGCCGTCGACATGTTGTTCACCAAAGGCTGTTATGAGGGTAAGTGGCCGTAGCAAACTGCTAGGGAGTTCAAGTACAAACTGAGTTAAAAACAAAGCGCTGGCCATGTGCTTTGTTAATGGAGGACGTGTGGTTGGTTGCAGATGCCCTGGAGATACTGAGCGAGATGAAGAGCCAGGGGGTGGCGTTCAACAAGGACACATATATGCTTGCTTTTGCTACCTGCTATAAACTGGTAGGAATACAATGGATCCATCTAGAAATTGCAAGTTCTACACCTGCACACTGAGTGGCTTAATGTTGTATTAATTCCTTGAACCAGCTTGCCAAGACTAATTCTTTGTTTTTGTAAAGCTGGCAATACATTTCAGATGGTGCTTCTTATTGGTATTATAAACATGATTATTGCGGTTGTTTGTCCAGAGTAATACCTGGAACAGTTAGATTACAATAGATGAATGCATTGTTTGCTTTGTACAGAATACTCCAGAATCCTTTAAGACTTGCACCACTCTGATAGAAGAGGGCCAGGCCAAGGACCGGCCCATCTCCCGCCATGCCTACTGCTTTGCTGTGGCACTAGCACTTCGACAGGTGGGTTGCTTATAAGATAATAAACCATTTGGTATCTTATAGTCTTCGGTGTAGTATCTGTTTGCATGGTATTTCAAGGCAATACGTTGCTAATTCTGTTCTTTTTTTCTTTTTTTTTTGCTCAAGAATGACCCTGAGAAGGCACAATCTTTATTTTCACAAATCACGAACGCGGAGAGCAGACTGTGTCAGAACCTGAAGGTGAGGCTGGCAGATCACCATGTACCATCTGCTGTACCATGTACCATACCATTGTTTCATCTGTTGTACCATGTACCATCTGCTGTACCATGTACCATACCATTGTTTCATCTGTTGTACCATGTACCATCTGCTGTACCATGTACCATACCATTGTTTCATCTGTTGTACCATGTACCATCTGCTGTACCATGTACCATACCATTGTTTCATCTGTTCTCTTTGTGTTGTACCCATGAGTGTGTTTTCCTTCTTGTTTGTAGGTCTTTATGCTGGCGATGTCCGGAGCCGTGACGGGAGCCTACTCTGTGCTTTCTGCGGCCATGGCACCAAAAACACTTTTTGTGAAGAAGCTGGAGTTCGCCAAGGAAGTGGTGAGTGAAACATCGATTTCTGTCTGATCAATTTTAAAGGGGGTGATATCATGCCACCAGGTGTGAGTGTGATTAGCCCTTACAAGCCTTTTTAAAATCTGGATAGATAAACATTTGCCACAGTCCACTGGGTAGGCTGGTGGACTGATCTATCCAGCACACATCTAGGTGGACACGCCCACTACTAGTGATGTCACTAGGGCACACAGGGAGTAATCACACTCACACCTGGTAGCATGATATCACCCCTTTAACATGTAATAAACATGTAAGGAAATATACGAATAATAAGGACACAATGGATGTTTAGATGAACATAAAAAAGTTATCAAATTATCAGATTATTTCAGACAAAGCAGGACCAAACTTTTGTTGTCAGAAGAACAAGGAACAGTCTGGTTGTTTAGTGTCTCTGCTCTCTCTCTCTTTTCAACTCTTGACTCTCACCAACATTTCATTTTAAAGAGATGATATCATGCATTTTCGACTTTTCCCTTTGCTTTAGACTGTTATATGACGTATGCATGTTTTTACGTCTGCTAAGCTACAAAAATAGAGCTTTTGGCCCGCCTATATCAGATACACTGATGTGATTGGTTAATGTTCTGGGCCAGGGGCATCGGGGAGTGAGTATGTTGCTCGTTCCCAGAGTGACTCGCTGAGCAAATTCAAATTGTGCTCTCACGAGAACTCTGGATTTCTAGGGTGATGATATGGGATCTTTAAACTGTTTTCCAGATTGAGCTTCTGCGCTTGCGGAGTGAAGACGGACCCCACCAGCTGAGGGTGGAGCAGATGGTGTCAGAGCTCCAGAAGGCCGGTCAGGTGACGCAGCGCAGTCTGGATGACATGCTGTGTCACACACCGCCAGCGAGGAGGAAGTCCCTCCCCCTGGCGGAGGAAAGGAGAGTGAGCCGGCGGACTCTGAGGCCGTTACGGTCCACTCTGCTGTCGGAGTGATGCCAGTGGTTTTTCTTCATGTTTTTGATCAAATACTATTTTTTTATCGATTAGTTTGAACAATTGGCCAATTCTACTTGGGCGGCTTGAACTCTACCCATGTAGTCCCATCTACCTCTCCAAAAGAGGTTGACCTACATCTCAACTTATTTGTTAGATGATTTTGTGAACCTCGTGATACTAATACAAACATCGTTGCAAATAAATGTTATTTTTGTTGTTTTGTCTGCTGTCATTAATATTGGCAGGGACATTTATTGAAAAACATGTACAGAAATGTTAATAAAAACATATTGGATGATTATTAACTAAATGTCTTTGTTTTAATAACCTCGGTTCCAGGCGTTCTCAAGTCACGACGGAACTCCCGGAAAAGGATGCGCCAAATGAGCGTTATTGGCGGGATAGAGGGCGGGATTTTCAGTAACATGGTTTTATCTGCTAGACATAGAGGGACTTTCGATAGAGGGTCCGGGATATCCTTTTCCTTTACATATTTCGGATGTTATCCCATTGTTTTAGACACAACGCTATCTCTATTCTCCTCCTCGTTCTTGCGTTTGTTCTTGTCATGTTCTTATCAATTCGCAGTTCACTCAAGGACCGTCAACGCACATAGTGACAACTCATAGTGGTGGTCGGAAACAGGAACTTCCGTTTTAGAAAGCGGGATAACGATATAGTTCAGGATAATCTCCTAGACTAAAAACACAACATGTAAACAAACGATGACGTACTTCCAGCAGCAAACCCCTCCCTCGGCGCAAGGCTTACCTTTTGTCAAGGGGGCGACGACGGGAGGAGAACAAGGGACAGCGTCAGCTTTTCTGGGAAACAGGGTGACGCTTTTGACAGTCAAGTCAGACCTTTTATATTGATAGTAATAGTGAATATTTTCTATCCATAATCTCCGGATCGCCTCAGGCCCGATGCGGAGTGCCGCTGCAGATCGGTGCATGGCAGTAGTTACTCTTTAGCCTTTATGGTTAGCAGAATAGTGCTGGGGGGTTTAGAAACGTAGCATCCCCGGACCACGGAGCGCTCCATACCAGGAGGAAACAAATCGTACCCCTGTATCGCATTTGCTTATTGACAGCCAGTCGAGCCAGATATACAGACGGATCATCTGTTTTCACATTGATCTATTGCTCTTCAGCGCCCGTCGACCAGGTTAGCTCCAGCAGGCTGGTTGAACTCGCTCGCTGCCGTCAGGTGTATTGTGTGTTCCGAGTCTAAATAATAGATTTGGGGGCCAGCAGTCCACCATGAGCGCCGAGGAAGCCGCCGCCGCACCCACCAAGAGCGTCCCCGAGGACGATGGCATGACCTGGTGGTACCGGTGGCTCTGCAAGATCGCAGGGGTCTTAGGAGGGATATGTGAGTACTTGGCCGAGTTGGTTTCTCTTGTCTTGTCTCTTGCACACGATGGAGTTTCAAGGATGGGTTAACTTACATCTTCTCTCTGACAAACAGTCACGCACACGCCCTCTAGGTTCAGAGCCTCTGCTGAAGATGCCAGGATCAGATGAGCATGTTGTTCTATGTACAGTTTGAATTGTGTTGTTAATGTCAGCGTTTATGTCTACAACAAGACGGGTCGTTCCCATCTCCTGCATTGGTTATCAACGGCTCTGTCTTCTAAGCAAGGCTTTGTCTCATCACTCTGGCCCTTCACTACAGCGGTGGGGGCTGTGCACGGCATCGGCACGGCACAGTGTAGCCATTAACCACGAGTTTCAAAGTGTAGTGTAGTGTTGTGCTGTGCCCCTTTTTTCAAAGTGGCCAAATATACCATATATACCATACACCATAAAGAAAAAAAAGGACTCTAAAAAGAAGAAAGAAACGTGTCTTTATTCCCTAAATCACAATGTGAAGAGCTTCTCCCAGCAGGATTGGAGCCTCATTGACCTGCTCCTCCCTCAGGGTGACACTGTAGTGCCAGTGGCCGTATCACATTCACCTGTCAGACTGCTGCACCTTCACTGGGCTCTGTATTATTCAGAGGCCAGGGGACTATCAGGGCTATATGCTGCGTGTGTCTGTGCTCAAGTGTCATTTAATACATTCGATTTGCTACAGAGGTCTGAAGGTAACCTCAATGGGCACCGTGCACACGCTGCCTCTCGATTTAATCCTTTGAACGGTCATGGCCTAGTGTAGCCTTATTTGTGTGTTCATGCAGGGATAAGTCAGTGTTATTGTTGGTTTGGTTGTGGTCCAATCAGTATGAAGTCAGTATGAATATTGGAGAGCTGATGAGTAGACAACAAAGCATGGGAGTGCACATCTGTGTGGCCGTCCTGCATGAATCTCTGCAAGGAAGCTTTATTATGCATTCTTAACTAGTGGTATATCGCAGTGTAAGAAATGCATTTTACTTGTTGTGTAAAATATAACACAACGAGACACCTGTTTTCCATTATTGTTACATTGTGAAACGCAATTTTGACAGGGAAATATGAGCCTAGCTATTTGTAAACTAGTAACAACAATTGAAACAGCATTGTCTTTATCATTAAAGCCTTTACAGGGTTAAGGTTAGGGCCATATTAACCTTAATCTGTGATAGCCATGGTACTCACATTTCATGAAATAGCGTGACCTGACCATGGTTTTCATCCAGAAGCCAGATGGGAAATTGCTTGCGTTCGATTGCTTATTTGAAGCTTTAGTTCAGCTCTGTTAAGATCTAGATAAGAACTAGATAAACACTGATTACCTACCCTCTGGAAAGCATTTTGATGGGTCTAAATAGAACCGCAGTAAAACCCAAAAGGGTATTTCTTTAAAACAATGCGTAGACCATTTCCCATGTCAGGTAACAAACGGTAAAGTTTAGGTGTATATATGCTAGCTAGGTGTAGGATGGACTGTTAAGCTAGACGTGAAGTTGATTTGTTATGTTGTGTATAAAGGCCTACTGGTTGAATTTGGTGGCAGTCCGAGTAAGGAACTGTGAACTGCAATACAACATTGTCCTCCGCGTAGACGTTGGCTAGTACCGAACACACATCTACAGCCAGTGTCTTTGGCCGTCCAGGGTCTTTTCTGGGTGTAAGGCTTGATGTTGGAATACAATGACATTATATTTTATGTTCAAATTATTTCACAAATGAGTCTGTGACACATGTCAATGATTTTGCATATGTATACATCATGCAGTGAAATATAGCATCGGATTGAGTATTTTATTGTAGAAATGTAATTGAAACTAATACAGTCTGATTACTGTACATGATTTCCTACCTGTGAGTCCTGGCGCCCGTCGGTCCTCTCTGCGTCTGGTCCAGACCCAGTGCTGTGTTGGAGGTTTAGCTGTGATTGTGTTGTAATGTGTTTTATTTCTGGTCTAAATCCCTAAGCCTGCGCCGTGTCGGGCGTGTGGATGTGTGTCACGGTGAACCCCCTGAACATCGCTGCTGGAGTGTGGATGGTGTAAGTACAGCCTTACACCAAGGAGCAAACACTGGATACTATAATGTTTGGAATGAAGTTCATACTTCAAATCATTATTGATATTTAGATTATTATTATTAATAATAAAAAATATTGTCTGACAAATGCTCAGGATGCATTTTTTTTAAGTGTAATATACATTCAATAAAGTAAACATAATAGAGTAGAGTTTAATGAATGACAAATAACGAGCCCATGAAACTGCAAAGGGAAGTGTGCTGTGCATAGAACAGACGCAACAAACCGATAACAGACCCTCTGAAAGGACGGCTCCGGCACAATGACCCTGGTAGTGATTTGAGGGCCACGCCCGTCCCCTGTCTCCGTCTCCATCCACCCCCTTCTGGAAGTGGTGCAGATAGACAGGCACAGGCACACTGCTGCAGGACGTTCTGCTTAGTAGGGCATGTTTCACTATTTATAGTTTTCTATTTCAATATTTTGTTTAGGAAAATTGGTTATTACAAAATTATACCAAATTATTGCTCTGCTCCCAATCCAAAGGGAACAGTTTGACAGGAGGAAAGTATTAGTAGATGTGGTTCTTTCCAATGCATTTAAACGTGGCTATTACTGTGAGAACACAACATAAAATATATAATAATAATACTGCTCAAATTCTGATTTCCCGTACGCTCCGGTGGCTCACTGGGTAGAGCGCGTACCATCAAGGCCCAGTCCTGACCACAGAGACCCGGGTTAGATTCCTGCCTGTGGTCCTTTGCTGCATGTCCTCCCCTCTATATCCCAATACCTTCCTGTCAATCTCTCTCTATCAATCACATATATAAAAAAAAAGATCTAACTTCACAGCTTAATATTGTGTATGTTAGTGTATTGGGTGTGTTGGAGGACAGAGCGATACGTGCTGTGTGTGCTCCACCCTCTCCCCAGGCTGAACGCCTTCGTCCTGTTCCTGTGTGAAGTCCCTTTCTGCTGCCAGTTCATAGAGTTTGCTAACGCAGTCGCGGCCCGGGCCGACAAACTCAAGCCCTGGCAGAAGGCCTTCTTCTACTGTGGGTGAGGATGACCGTTTAAAACCATTGCTATTGGGAGAAGGTGGATGTCCCTACAGGGGGTGAACTGTTTTGCTGTAACATTTTTAACACGAGTCATTTCTGCAGAGACTTTTATCCAAAGCGACTTCCAAGAGAGTCTGAGAACAATTGAAGCATGCAATAGCAATTTAAGTAACCACAAAACAGGTTTCTAACAACAAGGGAATCAGAAAGAAGAAGGAAGTTGAAAAATATTATTAGTGCGTACCAGATGTTTAAGTGGTAGAAATAACACATCTCTCAGCAAACTGCGTCAAGTGCTCAAAACAGTCTGTTAGTGACCAAATTCATATTCCATATCTGGCTTGACTGACCTTAGAGTGTGCCCTGTTGGGGCTGTCTGTCCTTGTGTCTGCAGCATGGCTCTTTTCCCTGTGGTCTTGAGTTTCTCCATCACCACATTGTTCGGGAACGGCATCGCCTTCGCCACTGGGGTTCTGTATGGCCTGGCCTCCCTCGGCAAAAAGTACGTTCTTCAGATGGTTCAGATGGTTTCGACGTGTTGAGAACATATTACTTTGTTTGAAGCAAAGCATAAGATAATGTTTATTCTTCTCTGAATGCTTGAATCACCACTAATATTGACTGCTCGCTGTTCATAATAAACTAGTTTTCCAGTTTTACTAGTTTCCTAGTTTTCTAAACAGCGTCCTTCAATAAATAATCCATGTGATTCAGCATTTAATACCTTCGGAACCTTTCACTCCCAACGTTGTTTATTATTCACTAGAGCTGCTCTAATGGGCTGCTGCTTGTTTTACTGACAACCTTTATCTGCATCATCCTCCCTCCCTCCCCCTTTCTTCCTCCCTCCCCCTTTCTCCCTCCCTCCCCCTTCCTGCCTCCCTCCCCCTTTCTCCCCCCCTCCCCCTTTCTTCCTCCCTCCCCCTCCCTCCCTCCCTCCCCCTGACTCCCAGGGGAGACGCGGTGACCTACGCCCGCCTGCAGCACCAGAAACAGGGCGACGAGGAGAAGATGACGGGGACCACTGACGAGTGAACGTCTCCTCACCTTTTATCCCCCTCGCCTTTTTTTTTTCTGTTTTCCCAGAGGGGACAGTGGTCCTACCCGCCATTTTGGTTCCTCGCTCCCTCTCTCCCCCATCCGTCCCCTCATCCTCTAAACTTTACAGGTCGACAGCCAACTTATCAAACTCGTTGTATTTATTCACTGAGACGCTGTGTTCGTGTTGTTTGGACCCCGGTGCGAGCCCTCTGAGTGAACGCTACGTGGTGTGTAGACGTAGTTCACTTTTAAGTTTAATTTCGGACTTGAGTTGAGGTTTTGGCTTTTTATTTAATTGTTTTTTTTCTACTGTGAACTGTGATAATGTATTCCTTGGAACCTATGAGCCTTTCAGGGAAATCTGAACAGAATCAAACATTGTTTACCTGACTAATCCGACCTTTACTGAGGGCTGTTATTCAGATCGGCTTGGCCCCGTTTGGTACTCATCAGACCAAGTGCATTCTGATTTAAAACTTGCTAAGAAATACTTTAATTCCACTACAATAAGGGACTTTTGAGCATTCAACGTATAATATATACATCAATATATAATACACACTTTCTAGTTTTGCGTTGATAATTCTGGATGGCAGCCTAGGTCCATATTGGCATCAGGGAAATGTTTACAATTAGGAATGTATTCTGTTTACCCAAAGAGGTAGAACTTCAGCAGCCCGTTACGCTTTATGTTTTGTTCGATTTGTTCCTAAAACGTCCTCTCATGGTCAGTCAAAGAGTTTTGGACCTTTACATACCGTCCGTTATCTTCACCACTCCATTGTGTCAGTCTATGTGGAATGTGTGGAGTGATCTCTTTCCCGCGGACCTCGTGTTTCCTCTTTCAAGATGCCAGCACTCACACTTTGGCTGCAGGTTCTTGGTTCTAAAGCCGCCCACCGCTCACTGTAACTCTGTAGTCATTTAGCGGACACTTTCCTCCAAGGGGACTTGCAGTGGTCGGAGACACCGGAGACACCTTGCAGTGATCCCAGGTACAAGCATTTAGGGAGATAGGGTACCTTACCCTATAGGGTATCTACAGGTAGACTGGGGCAGCGAACCCTGCACCACGTCTGGGAGGGGGACACCCCAGCCACCACACTCCTGCCTCCACCCCGCGATGTAAGCCTCTTATAAAAACGCTTTTGAAATACTTCTTATACTTCTTTGTAGTGTTCAGGGGAGAGTTTGGATTAAGTGTGAGCCCTGTGTTGTTTATTTGTAATGCTCCTAAGTCCCCCCCACGACCCCCTCCCCCAAAAGTGTCTTGATTCAGGGACTACTTGTTGTGTATGCACAAACACAACGGCGGCTGTGGTTTGGCCTTTTGTCAGTAGTCTGCCGGTGGCGTTGCGTGGAGCCGGTGACTTCCTGTTCTTCCCTTACAGTGTTTGTGTTCCTTGCCTTGCCTTTATTTGTCGAAAGGGAGGCTCATCTGACCCTCGTGTGCACACTGCTCTCACGTCGTGTAGTGAAGCCTACCCACGGAGCTGGCTCTTTTTACACCAATGCCCACAGACCTTTTATGTGCAATGCATTGGATACCGATGAATGTGTAGTAGCTTTATAATGAACACAACGTAATGAGCCAGCGTATTAAACATAAACGAATGTTTAGGCCTTGTGCATTAACCGGTAAGCAGGCATTAAGGATTGTAACGGCGGTACTGCGGCGATGTGTCTGACCTGCGATGGGTCAGTGGTCCTTTACATCTGATGTCATGTATAACGCAGTATATGTGAATGAAATGTGTTTTGATTTGAACTGTGTGGTTGCTGTGACTTGGGGATTTAACAAGGCTGATAATACTGGTACTGGTACTAACGCCCGCATTTGATCTGATTTATCATGTCTCCTTTTTTTTTGTTTCTTTCATTTCCAAAAAATAAAATGTCTTGTCTTTAAATTGTGTTTTTGGTTGTGTTTCATCTATTGGATGATGTGAAAAATGTCCATACAAATATGGCTTTAAGGCAGAATAGGTGTGAAGTGAATGTTAAAGTTGGGATTTTGTAAAAACGAAGAATAATAAAGGTCTTGCAACAAGCTGTATCCCTCGGTCAGCTTTAACATTAAATGAGTTATGAACAGATGGACATTCATATGAATAATGTATGACTAGGTTATATGAATCATATTGTTTATAAATTTGTTTAAACGGAACATCAATATTGTATCATAATATACTTCTGACTCAAACAATCAATACAGGAAGAGTACACCATCGGAGGTTTTGAGCCTTCACGCTTCTCATTACACTCACGAGTTCTGAGTTAATACTAAGGCTTTAGCACGTTAGTTCAAACAGAATCTCACGTAGAGTTTCTCAGTGCATATGATTATTGTTATGCCTTTTCTTCTTTATTTCACTACCACTTGTTTGCTTAAGTATAATCTACTTATCAACGATCCACTATTCAGCACTCTCTGTCTATTTGTGTGTATTTACATGTTTGTGTAAAGCGTCAGCCCACAGGGGATGTGGTTCTTCACTGCCAGTGTGCTGCTGTCCTTCTCATTCTGTATAATTTTCCAAAGTGGACCAACACTGCTCCGACAAGTCAGTGTCCATCACGACGGCTTTCAGGAACACACAATACTAAAGGAATTGTACACTAACACTGCCTTGCATCGAGTCAGCGGTATGATTCAAAGCATCTTGTGGATATGAGGAGGAGGACCATCCTTTAGGGGGCGCGTCGGCACAGTTTTCCCTTGTAAATGTCTTAACTGACGTGATTTGATTATATTAAACCACCACACCACATATATATATATATATATATATATATATATATATATATATATATATATATATATAATGTGGTGGTGAGCATACATGTATATATGTATATATATATATATATATATATATATATATATATATATATATATATATATATATATATATATGCCTGCTCACTGCGCTAGAAAGAAAGCCTTGATTTGAGCCGTGTGTGTGTGTGTGTGTGTGTGTGTGTGTGTGTGTGTGTGTGTGTGTGTGTGTGTGTGTGTGTGTGTGTGTGTGTGTGTGTGTGTGTGTGTGTGTGTGTGTGTGTGTGTGTGTTTGCGGGAGATTCATGCATAGACATGAAAACGGAAACCCCTCGTGTCTGGGGCATGTTCCCCATGGGGGGAAACATAATATATCCTCTAATTATTTTTCTGTGTGTGTGTGTGTGTGTGTGTGTGTGTGTGTGTGTGTGTGTGTGTGTGTGTGTGTGCGCGTGCGTGCGTGCGTGTGTGCGTGTGCGTGTGCCTGCTTACTACGCGTTCATGGGGGCAGCTTCAAATCACCTCACTTATTATCCCGCAGAAGGATTTTAAATGCAAATGCAGGTCGTTTCCTACGGGATGGGACCGGGTTACGTCATGGGGAACTTCCCTCCAATGGGAGGCTCGCTGTGCGTGCAGACGGAGCGATACGACCCCGCCACCGACCGCACAGTTTTCAAACACGGCCAAGCGAGCACTTCAGCGGCACCTGCGGAAAGGAATCGCCAATTTTTTGCCGGATTCCCTCTCGGATCCAGGAACCAACTCATAATTGATTACAAGTCCGTTTCCCTCGTATTTACCGGAGATATTACCGTGGAAACGACGCACATGAGGCTTCCCTCAGGTCCCCGGGCGCTGAGACGTGTTGACTTATCGGTCAGACCGGGACCCGGTGCGCGCTGAGGCTGCAGGCTGCACACTACAATGGACTGCGTCTCCACGAGCCGCCTGGGGTCGGAGCCGTCTGGGGCCTGCTCGTTAGATATGGGAAAGATCGCTTTCACGTTGGCTTATTAAAATCACTTTTTGGTGTTGTGAACCGATCATGCCTGCGAGGAACAGGTACAATCTGGTGGACGATTTGGCCGATTCGAGGGTGCCTCTCCACAACGAGGAGGCTTACCAGCATGGAATACATTTCCAAGCCAAGGTAATATAAATGAATGCAAAAAAACACATTTAACCTTATATTACTGTGTGCAGACTACTTTCTTAGGTGTTCTGAACCAACATGTATCTTTATTCGCCCATCAAGTGT
>NC_140292.1:13643316-13650816 GCF_964030765.1 Micromesistius poutassou | reverse complement strand
TGGCCAAAACCACACGCATGTTTACACATCACCGTTGGTTGCTCTTTATCGTAGGTAACCATTACTTGTTTCCGCCACCTTATCTTCTTCACCAACCAAATGAACAGACGCACCGCGAGACACGTTTGTAGGCCAAAGTCGCCCCAATCGTCTCGATCAGAGTTTCAAGCAGCCCGGGGGTGGCCACATGGACGTGCAGAGACGTGACTTCCGTCAAAACACTTTAATCAGCTCATTCAAAGAGGCATGAACCTTGAAAAATGAAACGTTGAAAGACATTCATGAAAAATGTATTGAAAACTAAAAGTCCAAACCTGGGGAAATGAGGTTTTACTGAACCTATTTCCTCAAATAAGCCTAAAACATGTTAATATTGGTTTTCTTGTGCTTTACATGACGTTCCGTGACGTTGGTGCTGTTTGTGTTGGAACAACAAGAGCTCAATTCAATGAAGGCATCTTCACTATAACTGCATGGACACATGGGGGAGAGGGCATGCTATGCGACACTATGTCACTTGGAGTCGTACTAAATGTTATCTGATAATATGGTGAAATAACGTAGCAACAGCACAGGTTTCTCACCATCGGCAGCAACAGTTAGGTCTTGTTTGACTGAACACCGAGGACTGGGTCTTAGCTGAAACATGTGAAAGTGTTCCCACATTCTTTCCTGAGACAACGCCCTGGGTACCGCAGACGGTCTCTCCTCAAGTTTACCGAGGGCCTGGTGGACATCTGTTGGGGTGAGCAGCCCTCAACACTCATCTCTTTGTGTCCTTCCGTAAGGAAGAAAGGGAAAATTCCTCAAACTCCCCAATCCTAAGAATTGTAATGAAGTGGTTGCTAAGATACAATCTATAGGGGCCATTGTTGGGTTCTGTATGGATTCCGTGGTGCTACTGGGGGCCATCAATGAACCCTCCATGCACCCCGCATTCCACTGCTTTTCTACTCACAACAGAAATGGGGATTTGGGGTTGGTCTGTCATTTCTGAAAACCCAGTTATCTTTTTTTTTCTGGAAAAGTGCAAATTCTCTCCAAAAACAATTAGCCTATAATGAACAAGATCAGCTTGTTATCGGCGGTCGATTTGCCCCTACTAAATTATATCAAAGATATTTTTTTTATAAATGTGCACTTTTTTATTGAATTCAATGACACACAAACAAAAATAATCAAAATAATCAAACAACCACAATGCAATATGCAAAATGCATAAAATATGGCAATAATGAACAAGATCAGCTTGTTATCTGCGGTCGATTTTCCCCTTACTAAATTCTATCAAAGATATATATTTTTATAAATGTACAGTTTTATTATTACATTATTTTTTGTATTTTTAATTATCTCTGGTACCATAGTTCCTATAAAGTCACAATGGACATCAGAATATTAGCGATAAGCAGCTATGGATTGTGTATCTACTATCTACTGTAACTAATATGGCCCTAGTCCACCTCCAGTATATTTAAGCATTTCTGAGGAGCTCTGCTTTTAGCAGTCCCTGAATAATTCACTGCAATATAGATGTAGTTTCACCTGGATGTCCAACATTTCTAGCTGTTATTTGAACTGAACCTGGCCAAAGTGACTTAAAGGTAGGTTAGCGGTAGTAAGGTGCTGTAAGATAGATTTGAGAGCTATTATTTGAGTGTAATTTGTTAGAAATGGCCTAGCCATTCATCAGCAATTAGTTAGTGTAATACAGTGTGAGAATAGCTGTTTCTAGTTGACTGCGCCTGCCTCTGTGTGAGACAATTTGGATTTAAGACCGCTCCTTGCTCCTTTCTGACCAATCAGGACATCTTTTCCCTGATTGGTTTGGAGAATGGCCTGTCAATCACAGGCACGTGTGGTGTGCCACACTTCTCAATGGTGTAGAAACTTAGAACAGGACGGACCAGACATGGAGGGGACGTAGTGGTTGCTTAATGCCCTAAATGTAAATGTAAAACAGTGCTCTCTTCTGCTATCGCTCTCTTTACAACTCTCTAATCTGACCTGCAGCACCTTAAAATATCTTGGAAACGTTGGTAACAAAGTAACAGGTACAGACTCATCTGAATTGGAGTCGGGAAATCATGAACCAGACTTGAGATTTGGTTTGTGTTGTCCTGCAGTTGGCCACTCAGGGTTTTGTTGAAGTGGAAGTGGAGCCTGAGCAAGCCATGAAGACATTAACACAGAAAACCTGTTAACGTAACTAATGTAGATTTGACCTCAATACTACTGCTGACTACTACTAGGCCTGTACGCTTTTCTCGATAATGCCTTCTCTTGATTTTATATATTTTCAAGTTTCAATCACTATGTAGGCCATTGTTGTTGTCTGATGTACATCAAAAGAGAGACTCCCAACACTTTCGCCCAACCGCTGAACGCCTGCATACCCAGAGGATCTATGCTAATTCATAATTTATCAGTTGGCCAAGCTCAGATTAAATTAATTAAAACCGTTAGATATGCATCTCGCTCATTACTTGTATTAATGGAAAATCATCCATCAACAGTGAACTTGTACGAATATGAATGTGACCTCCAGACATGTTGACTGAATATTTGAGTGAAATTAATGAATGTCAGTTCATTAAGCTGCCGTGTTGACTACTCTAATCTACTCTCACCACCAATTACGTTAAAAAAGGGTTCAGCGCCAGGTGTCTCTGTAAACCGTTATTATTGTCTATAATATAATATTTTGTGCTGTATTCTCTAAACCAGTTGTATAGGTTTCGAGGCACAAGTTGTGTGTGTGCCGGTGCGATGCCGCAGGCGTAACGGTAACATGCTTTGTCAGTGCTGCTATTTAAACCTCCTAACGTTGTCTTCCATGATTAAAACGTTTAGAGCGCGTCCGTGGAACCTCATCTCTGCTAGGAGCCAAAGGGCGTGAAACGGGACCCATTCTTTTATTCACCAAAACAACAACAATGCAAGTCCATTAAAAGCTGAATATTTCAGAGCAGTTTGCACTCAAGCAGGGGAAATATGAAATGTTGATCGTTAAGTGAGGCTGCAGAATGCTGGGATGGATGGTGGCTGACATGAGTCAGGTCCAGCCTGGGTGTCCCCTCCCACCCATAAGAGAGAGTCATACAAGTGTGTCTGCTGGTATCTCTCTATTGTACTCAATTAAACACATGACCTGGGTCAGGTGATGGGATTTAGGGTCTTCAGATCTTCAGTGACTGAATTATCACTGTTCTTATAACCTAGGCCCTAGGTTATAAGAACGTGATGAAATCTCTTCTTGACTATTACTATATTATGACTTACTCCTCAGCAACACCTACTCCCGATTCCTTGCTTTTCCGCATCTCTTCCGTATTCAATGTGCACTTTTTTATTGAATTCAATGACACACAAACAAAAATAATCAAACAACCACAATGCAATATGCAAAATGCATAAAATATGTCAACATTAACCTAGCTCTGTAAAACTAGGGCTAATATTGTTTTGTAATTCTGCAACGTTATGCTAGCAAGTCAACAGCCCTGACAAGTAGAGACTTGTGCAGCGCTGTACGGCCACGCTGTTGCCCAACACACACAGAGGGATATGTCCTCAAATGTGTTAAAATTTAGGAGGGCAGGTCTCCACCTGTCTTGTGAGTTCAACTGATCACTCATCATCTTTTGCTTAATACTCTTTCAATAGTATTTTTGCCTCCTCTCCTTTTTTCTCCCTGTCTCCTCTCTCTTCTCCCTCCTTACTCTCTCCTCCTCTGCTTCTCATCTCCTCTCCTAACCTCCCTCTCCTCTCCTCTCTCCTCCCTCTTGCTCTTATATTCTCTACTCTCTCCTAACCTCCCTTTCCTCTCCTCCCTCTTGCTCGTAGATTCTCTTCTTTTTCCGTGCCTCCCTCCTCCTTTCCTCTCCTCTCTCCTCCTCTGCTTCTCATCTCCTCTCCTAACCTCCCTGTCCTCTCCTCTCCTCTCCACCCATCCCCTCTCCTCTGATGATCTCTCACAATGCTACTCTCCCTGTCCTGCTAAGTCCTCTGCTATAGCTGTCCAATCTAGTGTCTTCATCTCTAGCTTTGTACCATCTGCTACCTTCATCTGTAGCCCAGGCAGTCATGATCTCCTGAGAGGATAAAATGCCCCTCATTTAGGCTAAGATGGTGGAGTTGCTGCAGGAGGTGCTGGAGGTGGTGGTGGTGGTGGTAAGCTGCACACCTTAACCTCCGCTGTATGTGTAAAAGTGATGCTAATCCGAGTGGACACAGCCCGCCTGCAGGGTTCAGCGGTTGAGTTCCAGGACCCGACCCAACATGGTAGTACTCTACTTATTCTCCCAGTATAAACTGATTTACCATTCAGCAAATGGCTCTTTGACCAAACTCTATTTTTAGGCCTTCCTTGGCTGTAGTTATTATAGCCTTCTCTGCGTTTTTTCTAATGCGTATGTGTGTGTGTGTGTGTGTGGTCTGTCACTCAATTAATTGAATAAATACATGGCAAAAATAACTACATGAATGAAATGACAAACAGAGCAGCAGTGCACTAAATCGATTTAGGATGTTGACATTTGATCAAATGATGCTTCAGCAGCCTAACCCAGGCCAGAGTTAAGCTCAAAGAGATTGAACTGATAAGTGGATGGAAGCCTTTTTTTGGATATCCGATTGAAACTGAAAGAGATCCTGAAATGATCTCAAAAATACAAGTGCAGGCATGCACAGATTTCTCAATAATGACATTAATTTTAAGTAACGGATGCTTTCAAGGGGTAACCCTGCCCGACTTTCGATTTCTATTTAGCTAGACTAGGAGAGTCTTGAGGACTAAATTGGGTGCAGCTTTGGAATGTAGCGCGTGGGCTTGCAGACACGAAACATCGATCATGTTCACTGTGTCAGAGTGAGGCCTTGGCCATCGCTTCTTTGTCTATAAGTGGGTAATACAAATGTATCTTTTAAGACATTGATTGGCAGGGGATAGGATTGGAGAACTTTACTGCTGTGCTGCAGGTAAGATCCTCCTATGAGGACTCATACAGTCTCCTGTCACCCGGCAGGTGTGTGCGGTGCTTTCAGTCTGTGGTCCTACGAGGACGTCTGGTAACCCTGAAAGCCATGATTGAGAGGAGTGTGGATGCTGTGTGGGTCTGCGTGCGTGCCACCCAGGCTCGCATGGGAAAGCGTGCTTCAAAGTGTTGTCATATTTCATGCATGCATACGGTATCTTTGCATGCATGGTTAGAGATTTAGTGATTAGAGGATGGTGTTCACCACCCCCACCGTATTCAGTCTAAAGTCTACATTTAGAACCACTGCATCTCAACCACTTCTCTTCACTTCAGTCTCCTGCGGGACCTCTGACTGTTTACTGGTCTAATGTTCTCCATCCTGTGGTCCTTACTGGTCTAATGTTCTCCATCCTGTGGTCCTTACTGGTCTAATGTTCTCCATCCTGTGGTCCTTACTGGTCTAATGTTCTCCATCCTGTGGTCCTTACTGGTCTAATGTTCTCCATCCTGTGGTCCTTACTGGTCTAATGTTCTCCATCCTGTGGTCCTTACTGGTCTAATGTTCTCCATCCTGTGGTCCTTACTGGTCTAATGTTCTCCATCGTTGTGTTCCTCTCTAGTATGAGTTCAAGGCCAAGAACATCAAGAAGAAGAAAGTGAGCATTGTGGTGTCTGTGGATGGGGTCAAAGTGTTGATGAGGAAAAAGCAGAAGGTACGTTGCTTCACAACAACAACACAACCAACACTGTCAGACCACGTTGAGCCTGTTCTGGAGGGATGGGAGCTGGCAGGAACCTCCCAATAGGATGTTACGTATTACATTATGAATGAATTTGGGAACTAAAGGTCACATTCATTTTTAAAGGAATGTGGCCGAACAAAACCGAAAATAGTGGATGCAGGTTGACTATTCGCAAAGAAGTTTTAGTGCCCTCTGTAGGATGGTATCATTATGTTGAGCTAATGTTCTGGCTAACATTCTTTTTCAAATTTTTGAGTCACTCTAACTCAAAAGTATTGCGAAGGCAAAGACTTTGCATGCCTTCTACATAGGGGTGTAAATATTAATCGATTTGTATCGACTAATCGATTATACAGCCGACGATTCAATGCATTGATTTGTCCGCAAGAGTATCGATTATTTTAAAAATAATAATAATAATATATATATCTATTTTTTTTTTAAAGTGAATAGGCTAATTGACTAAAATTAGACCTAATTAGAACTAGATCTGTACAGTAAGCACTAAAGTGTGTATAGAATACTGTTTCTGTATTCTCAATAAAAGGCAAATGATTCATTTTTTTGTTGATTTATTTGGTAGATATTATAGATAGATATGTGGATATTATATTATTATATTAATAGATATAATGTAAAAAATATTGAGTATGGAATCGTATCGAATCAAATCGTATCGTGAGGAATTCTGAAGTATCGAAAATAATCAAATTGTTTGCTTAAGAAATCAATATTGTCATATAGCCCTACTTAGTTCTACAGAACTTACCATGAGCTTTACACTTTCAACCATGAGCACTGTATTACTGTAGTACTGTATTAGTAGGGCTTAAGATCACATCGACACATTTGCTTAAGTGTGTTCCCACATAAATCGTAAATCCTTTTTACAGATACACCATAACATTAGATCAGTTCTTCCAATATGAAATATTTTCTTCAGAACATTTACCTTTTGAAACGTAACTTCACTTCCTTGTACCCTTGTACCTCAATGTCTTTGAATCCTCTCTCTGTCCTCTTCCCCGACCCGCAGAGGAAGGAGTGGACCTGGGACGAGGGCAAGATGCTCATCATGCAGGACCCTATATACAGGTACAGGGCCCTCTCCCTGAAGCCCCTTCATGTCTGCTGTTAACGCCGCACTCAGCCTTAATGCACGGCCGCGTCGGGTGTGGTTAGCATCACGTAACCACGTCGCCCCTGAATTATCCATAGCGTGTGGTTGGGAGCACACGTATGATGTGAGGGTTTGAGGGCTCTGGTAGGCCACGGACCAGCCAGCTCTATCCAGCGTATTCCTTCTCCTCACCTTGCGGCCAAAGCGCTGCATTTTTTAACTCGCATCCATTTTTCAGGAAGACGGAGCTTCAGTGTCAGAGGAAGTGGTTTGTACTTTTTTTGTTCCGTTTCTCACTTCAGTCTCGACTGACAGCGGGGAACGCGTTCATTGATCAACACAACCATAGCAGAAACCAAACGCCATCAGAGTTCTCTGCCTGAGATATGAAGCTACATTTGCTAATAAGTTTGTTTTGAATTTGGCACGTTTTTTTTCCTTCCCCTGAAGTCAAAGACGAATGATGTAATAATTGAATAGAACGGCCCGAGGCGCTGTGTTTAATTTGGAAAATGGAACACGGCGCAGTGCAGGCATTGGGATTTTTGGCGAGCCGGCAGTCTGTCTTCCCCTGACACTCTGTACCTCCGTCACACCCACCTCCCCCTGCCATTTTTCAGTTAAAAGTAAAAGAATATGTGGTGGATTCCTTTAAATT
>NC_140292.1:13633316-13638316 GCF_964030765.1 Micromesistius poutassou | reverse complement strand
AGGACGGTGCTACCGGGGTCGATTCCCAGACCTGTAGACATCCCTGAGCGAGATGGCTGAACCCAAGCTGTTACGTGTTCATGAAGCGCCTCTGAGCTCAGCGTCAGTCTGTGGACAGAAGCTTCTGATCAATCACTAAATAGGACCAGCGTTTGAACACATCTTCCCAATATCTCCTTTATTACATTTACATTTACATTTATGGCATTTAGCAGACGCTTTTATCCAAAGCGACTCACAATAAGCACGTTTGTCCTAGAAGAAGGAGAAACAACAATATATGGCTGTCGGTACAGTGAGGATGTTCATAGAACCAAGTGCCAAGCACCAACAATCTCTAGGTTAACCCGTTCCCCGTACACAACAAAGACAGCTAGGATAAGATGCTGCACAACTAAGTACTTTTTAAAATTGTATTATTATATTTAAATTGTTTATTTGATTAGAAAGAAAAACGATGTTGTCTCAGCTCTGCAGCAGTGTGACATGGGCTTCAGTCTCCAGCGTTGGTGTGGCGGGCGACTGTGTTGTCTGGAGGTCTGAGCGTGTGAACGGGGCGCCGGTGTGAACGGGGAGTGCAGAACCTGCGTCTCTGCGTCCCGGCCCGCAGGAGCCCAGCGCTGCCTTTTGGTTGTGGTTTTGTTTTGGGGAGAGCCGTGGTAATCCCACGGAGGGCTTCATCAACATCTGCTCCCTGGAGATAAGCAAGGAGCGAGGGATGAGAGAAGTGGATAAATAAGGGCTGGATGGGAGAGGGAGGGAGAGGGGGGGAGAGAGAGAGATGGGGAGAGGGGGGAGGGGGAGAGAGAGAGTGAGAGAGGGGGGGGGGGGAAAGAGAGAGGGATAGAGGGTGAGAGAGATGGGGAGAGGGGGGAGGGGGATAGAGAGTGAGAGAGAGGGGATAGAGGGGGAGAAGGAGAGAGAGGGATAGAGGGGTAGAGAGTGGGAAAGGGGGGAGGGAGAGAATTACTGAATTGTAATGTAACATGAAGCCTCCAAAAAAAGTCCCAATCCTGCTTATCCTGTGTACCGTATGCCAGTACTCCCTCTAGTGGTGTGATGTTGTAACTCCAATGAACAGGGAACCAACTGTGTTCCTTTTAGTTATTGTTATGAAGTTATTTTATCAACGATTAGGCGCAGTATTAACTTCTCCACCAGTAACTTCTAAAATAAAGCTGGCATGCAGCTATATTTCAAACCAAACAAAACATGTGGCAATTCGACCTTTGCAGCTTGAACGCACTCACACACCACACCACTCACACACTCACACAGTCACACACACACAGAAACAGACAGACACAGAGACACACACACACGCATGCACGCACGCACGCACACACACAAGAAGCTTTAGGTTTATGGGGTGGAAAAACATGTGAACCGTGAACCAAGCCTTAGTGGCTCATAAAGCTTTAAGAAATCAGACAAAGACGACGGGAAGGAGGGAGATTATAAACAAGGTGTGAAGGAGTTGTTCCTGGGGCTTGTTAGGGGCCAAGATGAGGTGGGTTTGAAAGAACGACCGTGGCCTCCATGAGAAGAACTCCAGGGCGTCAAGATAAGGGCACAGGAACATGAACGTTGTCTCCATCACCGTTAAAATGGGATAATGCAAGGAACATATTACATTTGCTTTAGTCTCACAGATCAGACTGTAGATTAATATCTAAAGTCTGACGGCAGATAAGCTAAAATCTCGGTGAACAGGGAGCTTCATTTTCTTTCGCTTCATATTTGTTTCGACCAATCATGTTGCTGGAGCCAGAAATCTGTAAGTGCGTAATTTCCTATTAACAACAACGACACACACTCTGCCAGCATCTGTAAACTGGATAGAAGTCTCTGTAAAGGTTTCAAATCAACACTGTTTATTTGGCCATATTTATTAATTTTTTAAAAGCCTCCATTCGCAAAAATGTGTTTTCTTCCGTAAAAATATCTCTGTAACGAAACGGGAAACATACGTGTTCAGTGTCCGGCCCGGGCTCCAGAACCTCTGCTAGAACAGAGCGCTGCTGGGTCCGGTGCACTCATACACTAGAGTATGTATGCACTTATTGAGACGGTTATGAATAAGTTATGGAGTAAAGGCAAAGTGGCTCATCTAATATTGATATGGAATATATGTGAGCCTCATCGTTTGCTCAAATAATCCAAATATGTAGATGTCTTTACATTTATTTTTTTTATTTAATGCATACTTCCATGGCACCCCCATTAAAGCCCAATGCATGTTTAATGTCTCACACACATGCTAGAAGACGCAATGTCCACATCCATGTCAGGCGTTTTGTCAAGAGCAGTTAGGAGATTCCTTGCTCAATGGAGGCGCTATTGAACCAACAACCCTCTCCTCCAGCTCCTGAGCAAACATCTCCTCGTAATCACAAATAGGGTCTACTATACTACTACAACACAAGACAATACTATAACACAATACAGTACTACAACACACGACAGTACTACAACACAAGACAGTACTATAACACAAGACAGTACTAAAACACAAGACAGTACTACAACACAAGACAGTACTATAACACAAGACAGTACTAAAACACAAGACAGTACTACAACACAAGACAGTACTAAAACACAAGACAGTACTAAAACACAAGACAGTACTAAAACACAAGACAGTACTACAACACAAGACAGTACTACAACACAAGACAGTACTAAAACACAAGACAGTACTACAACACAAGACAGTACTACAACACAAGACAGTACTAAAACACAAGACAGTACTACAACACAAGACAGTACTACAACACAAGACAGTACTACAACACAAGACAGTACTACAACACAAGACAGTACTACAACACAAGACAGTACTATAACACAAGACAGTACTACAACACAAGACAGTACTACAACACAAGACAGTACTACAACACAAGACAGTACTAAAACACAAGACAGTACTAAAACACAAGACAGTACTACAACACAAGACAGTACTACAACACAAGACAGTACTACAACACAAGACAGTACTAAAACACAAGACAGTACTACAACACAAGACAGTACTACAACACAAGACAGTACTATAACACAAGACGGTACTACAACACAAGACAGTACTATAACACAATACAGTACTACAACACAAGACAGTACTACAACACAAGACAGTACTACAACACAAGACAGTACTACAACACAAGACAGTACTAAAACACAAGACAGTACTACAACACAAGACAGTACTAAAACACAAGACAGTACTACAACACAAGACAGTACTACAACACAAGACAGTACTACAACACAAGACAATACTACAACACAAGACAGTACTATAAAGTAAAGTTTTAAAGTTGTACTACCCTTCCTCTTACATAATTCCTTCCTTCATTCTAAAGTTCTTCCGTTTCTTCCTTTGCGCTTCCAGGACTTGGAGCTACGGTCCGTGGTCACCGTGGCAACGCCTCAGGCCGCCTCTCCCGGCAGCCCCGTCCCCGCCTCCTCCCCGTTGTCCTCGGCAACCCGCTGGCCTCCCAGCACTTCCTGCACCTCCTGCAGCAGCAGCTGCAGCAGCAGCAGCAGCAGACCCAGGTGGCCGTGGCCCAGGTGAGAGGCGCCGCAGACCCCGCCCCTTTTGACCTTATTTGGTCGCAGACCGGGGTAGTAAATATCTAGGATAGTTGCAGAACCGCAACAGTTTTGGATCAAAGTGATGAATTACCTATTGGTATAGTATTAGTATGTTATAGGGGTGTAACGATACACAAAAGTCACGATTCGGTATGTTAAGTTAAGTCACTGTTCGATATGTTTTTCGGTACAGCATTTTTTTTTTTTTAGATTTGATTTTGATTTGATTCATTAAATTGTATCAACAAATGCCTTACACAAATGAAAAGACATCAAATACAATTGAGGATAAAAACACAATAAAGTCCAGGACTTATTTCCATTGTGGTCCTCAACACAAAACATCAGGACAAGACGAGACAGTCACAGAGTGTGTGATAATCATTACAAAAAAAAAATAGATTTAAAAAATAGATATATAATTTTATTTATTTTTTCTCAGTACGTACCGAAATGAAACGTGCATCGAACCGTTAGACCCGTCCCGAAAAACGTTGGTACGAATACGAGTATTGTTACACCACTAGTATGTTAGTATGTACTGTATGTACTGTATGCATGTGTTCAAATGTTCTAGAAGCAATTCCAGGAGAATATTTAAGCGAAGCCACTACTGCCAAGAGCAGAGATTTACTTATATCAGCTTAAGAAGCCACAGGCTAGATTTACTATGCAGGACGATCAGAGTCCAGCTCTGACCCATCTCACACACACACACACACGCACACACACGCACACACACACGCACACACACACGCACACACACAATGCTAAGGATGTGTATGCCATGATATTTTATCACGCTACGCTGCCAAAATTGTGTTGGACTCAGTTGTGTGTTGTGGTCCAAACTGCTATTTAATAAGAACCCATATCTAAGCCTCCGTACACAGAGCTCCGCTGTACGCCCTCAGGCTCAGGGATTAAGGAAACCTTGCATCATCAACTGAAGCATTTTGTGAGCATCTCTGCAAACTGCAAGGCTCTGTCACCAGCGTGGCGTTCACACCAGGACCTCCTCCATTAGTGATCACATGTTATGGTTATGAAGGGAACTTAACAGTGGGCCACATGAGGTCTGAATCAGCACATCTGGACCAAGATGCTGAGGTGTACAATATGTGTTCCTCTCACTCCCAGCCTCCCCTTAAAGCTGGGCCAGGCAGTTTATTTGAGAAGCATTCTTTGTCGTATTTGTTTCAAGTCCCTTAACATCCTGACGGCAATCGATAAATCAAATGCTCTGAAAAAATCGATCATAAAACTCGTGTATGTGTGGCTGTGGCAGCCCTGTAATAAGCCTGTCCAATCACTTCATTGGACCTGAATTAAGTGATTGGATGGCTTACCGTGCCCTCGCTGCCTGTGACCAGAGTCTTCCATAAGGC
>NC_140292.1:13620816-13628316 GCF_964030765.1 Micromesistius poutassou | reverse complement strand
ATACTAACACGTATCAAAGTACAACTACTAACACGTATCAAAGTACAACTACTAACACGTATCAAAGTACAGTTACCAACACATATCAAAGTACAGATACTAACACGTATCAAAGTACAGATACTAACACGTATCAAAGTACAGATACTAACACGTATGAAGGGACAGCTACTAACACGTATGAAAGTAAAGTTACTAACATGTATGAAGGGACAGCTACTAACACGTATCAAAGTACAGCTACTAACACAAGTTACTAAAGAGAACTAAACCAGACTTACTAACACAGAGTACAACTACTAACACTTAATATAAAGCGCAGTGACAGTATGGTTTAGACATGTAGCTATAGAAAAGTCAGTTACTTGGTTGTGTTCCCTGTATGTACATGTTTGTGTATTGTGTGTGTGTGTGTGTGTGTGTGTGTGTGTGTTGAGTGTGTTTTAAGCCAGGGTCCGGTACTGCTCGATACTCAGCGCCTGGGGTCGACTGAGACCAACATAATGAGCCACAATTCCCAACACCCAGACTTTAATTGCCAAATTGACATTTAATCTAAATATGTTGTTGTCAGTAGTTGGTACAACCTGTGATTAGAGGGAACAAATTGAGTGCAAATCCCGTGGTCTGGTGGGTCAGCATTAGTATTTGGTGCACATATGACAAACATCACAACACAAGCACTTGTTCAGTCAATAAGAACCTCATTATTTTGTGGTGATGTGCCGTTCTCAGTGAGTCTGACTCAAGGTTGACCTTCCCTTTCGTCTCCTACTGAAACACCTCTGCTGGTGTGTATTCCTGTTGGCTGCTCCGTAGAAAGCCTGATCTGATTATGAGTGTCGTAGGCCTTTCTGAAACCGGTTCTCAGATAAACAGATGGTGTTGGCACTGGGTTTTGCAGTTGGTTGATGCAGCTAGTCATCTTCAGTCTGATTCTTGCCTAGCTTGAAACACAGATTTTTTGTCCATCTGTACTACATTTGACACAAATGGATATTGAGTAGCGATTTAATAGCCATACTTGGTAGGTGTGTAATGGATACATCCCTCTGAGATATGACATGGTTATTTTATGTTTTTTTATTTTTTAAGTCCCTCACTTTAAGTTGTAAATACAGGATATGATTTCAGCATGGGCATTACCAATCTACTCGTATGAGGTTGCACTTTGAAGCCCAGCCTCGTGCTGAGCGTTACCTTTGGCGTATCGGACAGGTCGGATTTTCAACTTTGTGTTCAACAATTTCAAGGTTGACCCTCGTTGACTCTGACATCTGGAAGCTTACCGCCAATCAAATAACAGTAATAAGTCTGGTTCTCGGTAATCAACGGAATTGAAACAACTTCTAAATGCAAACGCATACGGGCCCCGCCACGACTCAACCGATCCAAGGCGAAATTCTCTCTAAATTGTTTATTCTGCTCCACTTTTATCTCAAAATCATACAGCAATAACTGTAGCTATAACTCAAGCCACTAGAGGCTGCTAGAAGGAAAACCTTCATAGTGCAGCTTTAAAAGCACTGACCTGGCACTGAACTCGTGTCTGTTGGCGCGCTGTGTTCTGAGTAGCCAGCGTCGCGTTCAGCACTTCACCGGACCCTCATGTGATGACCGTTTAACATGAGCCACACTGTGTCTGGGCAAACCCTCTTTTCGCCACTCTGATAGCACAGCATCCTCTGCCACTGAATTATTCACTCACTCCAGTGTGAGACTGAACCGCCCAGAGAGGCTTCTCACTGCACACACTTCTCTGTTGTGTAAGGAGTGAGACGGGGGGACATCCTGGAGTCTCCCCTCATCCCCCATTCCTCTGACTCAGTTAGACAGTCAGACAGTCACTCGCACTCTCTCTCTCTCTCACTCACTCACTCACTCACTCACTCACTCACTCACTCACTCACTCACTCACTCACTCACTTACTCTCTCTCTCTCAGTGTGCTCCTTCCTGCTAAAGCTGAAGCACTTTATAAATCTGCGCCGTCAGCCGGCTTCTCCTCACCAACCCACAACTGTCCACTCCTCTTCTCCTCTCCGCCTCTCGTCTGCCTCGTCACGTCCACTCTTCTCCTCTTCTCCGTCTCGTCTCGTCTCCTCTCCTCGTTCGTTGCCCCTCCTTCTCTCCTATTCTCCTCTTCTTCTCTCCTCTCCACCTCCCCGCTTCTCCTCTTATCCGCCTTGTTGTCTCTCCTCCTCTCCTCCTCTCCTCCTCTCCTTCTCTCCTCTCCTGCTCTCCTCCTGTCTGCTCCCTCACATTTACGTCACAGAAGAACCATGTTGTGTGTGTGTGTGTGTGTGTGTGTGACTTTAGGTCTTGTGTGTAGGTTTTTGGTTGTGTCTGTAAAGGCCTTTCATGTGTTGTTTTGTTCTGTGGCGATAATGGATTGGCAGAAGTGTAACCACATTACCACGGTCTTGAGTCATTTAAGTACGCACAGCCTTCAAACGTCCAGGTCTCCATCCCACTCACCCGTAGCACATGTTCTTCAAACCCTTTCAATCACAGACCTCTTTGTGAATCAGTGTTTGTTACGCAACAACACGTACAAACGAATGCCCCCTTTGTAGAAGTCATTTTGGCAATGAGGCACGAGTTAGAGACAAAAACTATTGTGTTGGTTGGTTTATTCCTTCAAAATAAAAGTTTTAGGGGTTTTAACGATGGCAGGAACTTTAGCACCCTTTAGCAGTGTAGATAATGGCCTGTAGTCGTCTGTGTGCAGTGCAATAGTTTCCACACAGCTGCTGTGCCCAGAGATCAGTCAAATGTTCTTGTGGAAACGTACAAATGGTCGGCACATTTCCAACCCATTTGTACGAAACATGGGTCTAAAACCTGTAATATCTTGGAAACAACCACACCGGGGCTAACTGCATGACCGTCCTTCTGATGACCATACAGTTGGCTAGTTACAAATATAACTCCGCTACTATTGCTGCTGCTATGCTAATACTACTCCAGTCAAGTCAATTTGATTTGTGTCACCATTCATCATAGTTCCAGTCTCAAATGGATTTACAGGCTAGATTTGATGTCACCCCTCTTAAGCCCCGCCCCCAGAGACCAAGGAAATCCTCAGAAAGAGTGACCCCTCCTTCCAGGAAGTGATTCTTTTTTTTCGTAGGATAAGTCTGGGATAAGTCTGGGATTCTCGCCTCTGATTGGTTAGAATGGCTCTCCTTTAGATCATGTTTTGATTAGTCCTAGCTGTTTGCGGGAGGTTAGGGTTAGGGTTAGGGTTAGGGCTAACCCTAACCCTAACCATAACCATAACCAGACTTATCCTATGAAAACAAATATTGCTTCCAGGACTGGTTAGGAGTGCAATGGGCGCCGTCATGGAGATACACAATAGTATGAAGTATACTCAGCAACTCAACTCTTATTAGTCTGCTTATCTCTATTATCAGACTAACCTAATATCACTAAATGATCCCATCACTATTACTACTGATGGTAATGTTCAGCAGTGTCTCATCTCATTACTATGACAACTGCCTCTACTGTAACTATACTGCCACTAATAACAATAATAACAGCAAGGACAGGATTACATTCACTTGGCTGCAGAGGAGCCGAGCAGACAGTGGGCTGAGGAGAACAAAAGGATGTGGATATGGGAGGGAGTGAGATGGATCACAAAGTGGAAATAAAAGAGAGGAATCAGCGCATGAACGGGTTGACTCCTGCTCTCCCAAAGACACTGCGGACACAAAGGGCCCATGAAGCGGGAGGATCAAACAGCGGACATGAAAGCAATGGGCTGGAGGGGAGGGGGAGGAGGGGGAGGGGGAGGAGGGAGAGGGGGAGGAGGGGGAGGGGGAGGAGGAGGAGGAGGAGGAGGAGGAGGGGGAGGGGGGGTCGATACTGTGGTGCTGAGTCAAGCGTATGGAAATCAGACGGAGGAGTGGGTCACCCTCCTGTCAAAACAATGAATCAGTCAGAGCTGGGCTGGGGTTTGAGTGCTGTTGCCATGAGATGCTCCTCCACCAAGCAGCACCGACACGGTGGATATCGGGGGGGGGGGGGGGGGGGGGGGGCGTGGCCCGGGTTAGGTTCCTACCTGTGGTCCGACGCTTTTATCCAAAGCAATTTACAACCATTCATTCACGCACACACCGACAGCGGAGTCGACCACGCCGGGCGACAGCCGGCTGGTCAGGAGCAGTCAGGGTGAGGGCGTCTCGCTCAGGGACACCTCCACACTCCGCTAGGAGGAGGAGCCGGGGATTGAACTAGCAACCTTCCGGTTACCAGCCGACCTGCTCTACCTCCTGAGCTACTCGACATTAGGATGTGACTTTTAAAGCTAGCTACCCACACAAACACACACACACACACACACACACACACACACACACTCACACACAAACTAAGGTAGCGTGTGGGTCATCAAAACTCATGTATATCCGTCAGGGAAGCAGTGGAATACGCAGTACAGCTGCTGCCTGTGAGGAGGGACTCCTGCTGGTACATTGTACTAATATGATGAAGCTCTCAAGATAATCACTGGATCAGCCTCCACCGCAAACCACATTCAACCAGCAACCACCTGTTAGATGACTAGGGGTGATGGAGGTGGTGTGTGTGGTTTTTGTCTGTTTGTGTATGGCTGTGTGCATTTGGGTCTAAATGTGTGTTGCTTTTGTCTGTCTGTCTATCAGTGTGTGTGTGTGTGTGTGTGTGTGTGTGTGTTTGTGTGTGTTTGTGTGTGTGTGTGTGTGTGTGTGTGGGCGTCTACACTATGGCAATGGTATGTACAATGAAGGAGGCTGCGGTATAGCTATTTATAGTGTGTGTGTATAGTGTGTGTGTGTGTGTGTGTGTGGGGGGGGGGGGTCATTATACCTCCAAGGTAGAGGGATGATGCTGTAGTTCCTCATTTCTTTCTCTCTCTCTATCTCACTCTCTCACTCTGTCTCTCACTCTCTCACTCGCTCTCTCAATCTCTGCAGTGTGTAGCTACGTGCACACATAACAACACGCATTACTCAGAGAGGGAGCGAGGGAGGGAGAGAGAGAGAGAGAGAGCATATACATCACACCATTATCGCTTTAGAAATGAGAAATGTCAGTTGAGGATTACAGTGTTTAAATCCCTCTGCAAGACAGTGTTTTCATTTCTTGTGAGAAGCTGTCTGACTGCTCTCTGAACCCCACCACGCTCACACACTCGCCCCCTGAAACATGTCAGCGGGTTCATAACAAGTCGTGCTGCTCTTGCACAAGCCACGACAATATCGTGGTTAGGGGGTTGGACTCTTTAACCGAAAGGTTCTGGGTTGAGTTCCCAATGTCTGCCCACAAACTGGAGGCATCCTTGAGAAAATGGTCACTTTAGGTGAGAGTGAGGCAAGAAAATACTAGCTGCCAGCTATGTTAGTACTGTAGTTCACTAGAGCTATATCACCAAAGTTGATATAATGCATCGGTTTAGAGGTTCATTCTGTAAAACAACGATGGTCTGATGTGCTGGTTCGCACACAATCGAGTCGTACATTTCCCAGTGTTTAAAAACGGACTAAGTCCTAAAGGGAGAATGAATGGGGCGGCAAAAATCCTGAGGGCCAAGTTGTGCAAGGGGGCGCCAAAGTGACTCAGCTCGCTCTTCACGTCACGAGGAGAACGTTGACGTCTGTCGTCAAACCGTCCTCTAAGCAGTCCTCTGCCCCTCCTCTCTCCCGCCCTGCAGGTTCAAGCACCCCATCCCCAAGCTGGACCCCCCCCCGCCCGCCTTCCCCCGCAAGCGGGCCAGCAGGATGCTGTCGCCGGGGACGGAGGTCGCCGCGGCGACCACCTCCCCCAGCGAGGTCATCGTCGTCAGCGGCAGCAGCAGCAGCATCACGGACGCCGACCCCTCCCCCCTCTCCTCCGCACACTTCCACACCCTCAGCGACGGCGAGGTCACCCGCGGCGACCTCCTCTCCAACAACAACAACAACGACGTCAGCGGCGGCGGCGGCGGCGGCGGCGAGAACGTGTCGTGCTCCGCCAGCGAGGACTCGGGCGTGCGCTCCGAGACGCGCTCGGCGCCGCGCTCGCCCGCCCTGCGCGACGCCGACGACGACCAGGAGAACAACAACAACAACGAGGAGGACCCGTTTGAGGACCGCGTGACCTTCCTGACGGCGTCCAGCGGCCGCGACAGCCCCTTCGACGACGACGTCCCCTCCTCTTCCTCCTCCTCGTCGACCTCGTCGCCGGGGTCGCGGTCGGAGCACGGGTCGTATCCCGTTGCGACGCGCGGCGGCGGCGGCGGCGGCAATCCCTTCTCTTTGTCGCCGGCGGACGACACGTGCCTGCACATCAGCTTCTCTGAGGACGAGCTGCTGGACGGATAAGGAGCTCCGCCCACAGCCCCCCCCCCCCCCGTCTTTAAAGTCTTAGGGTCAGAGCCCGTCTGACCGCAGAGACCTCAGTCACTACCGGTGGGAACGGCCAGGAGATGTAGCGCCGGCCTGGCACTGGGGCCGTGATCTGGGTACTGCGGTATTAGCGCGTTAGCAGACTGTAGCGTTTGATAGGATCTGGTTTACTTTAGCTGTTAGAATGCTCTGCAGAATGTATTTAGCCGATGGTCGCACTGTTTAGAATCCTGAGAATACAAAGCCAGCAAGGGAACACATTTTATTTTTGCTAGTTGGGATATTTTTGGTATGATGCTGTTATGTAGTATGAACTGTTGTTAAAGAAAGAAAAGAATCTGAATTCTGCCAAGTAATGTGACTGTTTAAGAAACTTATCTCAGCTAAAAAACGGATCAGACCGTCTTGTGTCTGGAGATGGGCGGGTTCACACACTGGACGTATCCACGGATACAGACGGTGACAGTACAAACACAAGAACCACTGCACTGTCACAGTCATCACACTGCCCCCTGCTGTTTGCTGCTGATAGGCGACGGTGGTCAGTTCGTCGTTTTCGGTTTCGGCAAAACACCTCGGAGCGCCACTCCAGGGTCTGCCCTGAGGCCGTGACCCTCGGACGACCCCTGACCTCTGGAGCGACTCAAGTGATGGAACAAGAAAGTTGAAAAGAATGAAAAAGGACGAGTAGAAAGGAGCCCTTTGAGTGCGACTGGGTGGGTGTTCATGTCCGTGTGTTGACATGACAACCAACAGCCCCGCAGGTTGTTGTTTTGATTCAAGGTTGAGGATGTTAGAGGATATAAGGGTTTTCACAGTGCATCTAGTTTTTGTTATCATATTTTTATTGACCCTTATAGAGCTGAGAACCGCGTGGAAACAAACAGATTCAGAGTCCTTCACGCGGGAGGCGTGGTCGGCCCCACGCAGCCCCTGCCATCCAGGCCGCGGAAACCGACGGGAGAAAAGGACGTCAGGCGGAGGAGGAGCCAACCAACTCGGCCTTAAGTGCAACAACGGCCTTAAGTGCCGAGCCCTTCCAGTTTCGACCTCTGCTTGATTTGATTTGATTCGTTTTTATCACTTTAAATGCCAATTTGAAGTCCAGTAGGAGGTTATGCTAAAGG
>NC_140292.1:13509156-13605616 GCF_964030765.1 Micromesistius poutassou | reverse complement strand
TCTCTCTCTCTCTCTCTCTCTCTCTCTCTCTCTCTCTCTCTCTCTCTCTCTCTCTCTGCACTGTATTCTACTGTCTTGTTTCTGGTGGCAATAGAGCACAACAGTGTGGTTCTGGAAGTAAAAATCCCATTCATTTCCATCACAGAGGTTTTTGATTAAAAGCCTTAATGTCGTACCCATGCCAAAGTATACGTACCACGCGCCGTTATATCGTGAATCCATCGTTTCTGCTCCTGTAGAAGCCACACGTTAAACGGGGCAACATCTAGTTTTTAAAAAAAGATAAAAAATTAAATCTGAAGTGTGACACGACGTCTCTGATTGGTGGAGCTCGCCGTTACCAGGAAACGTTTACTGCACCCGGCGAAAGTGAACGACTGCTACTGCTACTGAGCAACGGTCGCGTTCCACAGAAACCAAGTTTGAGTTGTGGTATAATATATGATAAAATATAGCACTGGCAGTAGTATAAAAGCAAAGGAATACAAGTAACTGGAATACAAGACTGAGTTCACATGTATTAAATACGAGTAACGTTGTTACGCGGTGACTGCAGCAACAAAGTCAGAATGCTATGAAACACTATAAATACACACATACACACACACACAATGTATGACACAACTTTTATTAAGAATATAAACAATATAATAATGACAAAGGTTATAAGATGCAAGAAACGTGCTCAACTATTGGGTTGGAACCATTGCGAAAATGTCCGCAATGCATCATGGGATGAGGAGTTCCTCACAAAAACAATGTACACAGTCTTGTACCTTTGCATTTTCTTCCGTTTTCCAAATTATGTTTTGCCCCTGAATCAAACGTTTTCTGGTCACGACACACCTTGACGAACGATCGGCTTGGTTCCAGGCTTAATTCTATTTATAGAACGATCGTACGAAAAAGTCAACAGTGAAAATGAACGGGAAATTGACTTCGGGAACCAGAGCTGGTCAGAAAGGGGGCGGTCGCTGTTTCGCTCTGTAGCTCCAGAAACAAAGAGCAACACGACTGAAACACATGAAACATATCGGCGGTTGTCAAACAATCTCTCCTTTGTCCCTCCTCTTCCCGAGTGCGTTTCTGTTCACCTCTGACACTCTGACAGACAGGTGGCTCCTCCACCCCTCCTCCGGGTTCAGACAGCACCCTCTGGTGGTGTAGCTGCAGCCCGCGCTGCGCTGCGCGCCCATTACAACGGCCCTACGCATTCTATTGGTTTCTGCCCAACAGAGCTAGGCGCATTCATAATGTGTTCAGTAAAGGCCGGGGACTCATTCCTAGCTTTAATTGAACAGTCAAAACGCTAAACTCAAATTAGATATTGGTGTAGAGGCTGATAAGGTGGTGTCTTTATGAGGTGCTTTTGAAACGTGTGCACTAGTTTTATTTGAATGCGTTACTGTACCTGTGTCAGTACAGGTGTAGCGCATGTTTTCATTCCCACAGCGAGACTGCTTCAGAAGGTTGTGTTTTATGAACCCGCCTGGCCGTGTAATGCGCCGTGCATTATCAAACACAACATGATGTAAACAGTGTCAGCAGTGCTCGCTACGTGTGTCATACGTCCGTTATCTCTCTCTGCGCCCTCCCTCCCTCTCTGGTTCCCTTTGTCAGATTCTTCTCTTCACGTTTTTTCTTCAACCTCCCACTCTTTCATTTCCCATAAATAATAACCCCTTTGTCCATGGATTTCTTTACAATATTTCCTGTTTTCCTAATGTCATTTTTTCACACGCTCTTCCTCCCCCAAACCCTTCCTCTGTCCTCGCTCCCTCGCTCCCTCGCTCCCTCGCTCCCTCGCTCCCTCGCTCCCCAGGCGAGGCGGCCTGTAAGCACATCTTCAAGATCCCGCTCAGCAACCTGGTGGGCCGCAGCATCGAGCGGCCCCTGAAGTCCCCGCTGGTCAACAAGGTGCTGACCGCGCCCACCGCCGCCATCCTGGGCCCCTCGCCGGCCCTCATCTCCGCCTCCCACTCGCTGTCCCTGTCCCGCATGGAGATCAAAGAGATCGCCAGTCGCACACGGAAGGAACTACTCGGTAAAAACAAAGGACGACAACTGACGCACTTTGTCCCGCGATGTGCAATGGCTCCATTGACGTTTTTCTTCATTCACTTTTCTTCCACAGGACATAAAAAGTATGACGTTTATTCAGAAAAGGTGCATCACATATCCACGATAAATGTACGGCATGGATGGACTCTGAGTTATAGTCATAACACACGGCGCTAAACCAACTGCACCTCTGCACCACAGATTGACTTTGTAAGGTTAACACTATATAAATATATATAATTATAATAATAATAATATATAACACTAGTCCGACCCGATGCTTTTACCGCTCTAGCTCCCTCTCTGACGTTTGCCATCACAGTCCTGTTTGCAGACAGAGAAAGGTTGATGAGGCTGGAAGTCAGGGCCAGGTCACCACTGTGTCAGTGCGCTTTCTTCACGCCAATCAAACGTGCGTGACACGCGCTGCTGCGGGCTGGGGGGCTCGGGGGCAACGGGGGTGTGAAGGCCGTGCTGCAGCAGGTGTTTAACGAGGGGCGTTCACCGTTAAGGTTTGACCGAGGAGCCCAGCGGGAAGCCAGACAGCGGAGCGCTGAAGCAGAGGAAGATGAGCCGGAAGAACATCCAGGAGGAGGAGCCCAAGCTCCACGCGCTGACCTCGGTCCACAGCGACAGGTGAGGACGCAGTGAGCTGCAGCACTTGGTTCTTGTGACACCGTTGGTGTTTCTCAACCACAAAGACAAAGCGGGGACATGGTTTTTTGTTTAGCAACTGAATGAACAAGGGAGAGACAGAAGGGGATGATCACGGTTTATCTAAACCCAAGTTACATACATAATGTATTTCACTCTACAGCTACAGACGTCAAATGATGTGTTATTATGTGTGTGTGTGTGTGTGTGTGTGTGCTGTGTGTGTGTGCTGTGTGTGTGTGTGTACTGTGTGTGTGCTGTGTGTGTGTGCTGTGTGTGTGTGTGTACTGTGTGTGTGTGTGTGTGTGCTGTGTACTGTGTGTGTGTGTGTGTGTGTGTGTGTGTGTGTGTGTGCTGTGTGTGTGTGTGTGTGTGTGCTGTGTGTGTCCTCAGCATGGCCCCAGAGTCCCCTGACGGCGCGGGCCCCGGGGCCCAGCAGCAGCGCTGCATGGGCAGCCCCGAGCCGGAGGCGGAGCGGGCGGCGCCGCGGGAGGAGTGCCCCCTGCTGGCCGCCGCCTTCACCCTGTCCGCCTCCTTCGGAGACGTCCTGGACCTCAAATGAAGAGCGTCTCCCCGGCCCCGCCCCCAGCCCCGCCCCCAGTCATCACCCCCCCCCCCCCGACACTGTTCATTGTACCGCCGTCGTCTTCTCCTTTTCTTTGTTGTCGTTTTTTGTTTTCTGTTTTCCAGGTTGTGTGGTTTTTCATTTAGATTTTTTTTTTTTACATTTCACGTTTGCATCGTTCCATTTGTTGTTTTGTTGTTCATGGTGTCTACGGGTCTCCCCCCTCCCCCCTCCTGTTCATCAGCTGTACAGGGGACCAGTGTTTGTCTTGTGACCCCCCCCCCCCCCCCGTGAGGTGGGTGTTTGAGTCTGCATATCCCCCCCACTACCCCCCCCCCCCCCCCCCAAAGGTGAGAGCGAGGTGGTGGCAGCGCGTTGTTTACTAATCAAGAGTTTTGACCTCCGACCCCCTCGCCCACCCTGTAGAGATACTATTTATGGTGACAACCAAAAAGAACCTGAATGTAAATGTACACAACAAGGCACGACCCCCCCCCCCCCCCCTCCTGTGTTCACCGTGCGCGGCCAAGCTCGCTCCGGCCTCTGCGGCGTTGTGTATGGAGTGATTTGACCCCTCCCCCTCCCCCGACCCCGTTTCACATATTGTATGATATATGAACATGTGTGTGTACATCTGTTTATACATTAAGATGCATATACACGGACGGTATGGCTGTCATGCCTGTAATGCATATATCAATATATTATAAAGATATATATACATTTTATTACCATGTTTAGTGAAGGTATGATGTTTTACACTCTTTTCGCCCCACACGTCCCTGTTGTTGGCGTTCCCAACAGTATAGCTAGGTAGGTAGGTAGGTAGGTAGGTAGGTAGGTAGGTAGGTAGGTCGGTCGGTCGATAGGGCTGGAGTTGCGGGTCCCACAAGTGCCATTTCCCAGCATCCTCCACTGAAGACAGCTCTGAACAACTACCATACGCTGGTGCCTAACAGTAGCAGCCATGATTGTAGTCAACACTAAACATTGGGTCAAAAGACCCAGAACTACATTCTCTTGGCATCGATTTGGAGGCACTCCCTTAAAGCCACATGCATTGAGACACCCTTCTCGTGGAAACGATGAGAATACCTTAAAAAAAACTGCATGACTTGCCTTTGCTAAACGTATTGTGTATTTTCTACCTTTACACTTTTCACATACAGTTTGCAATGCATATGACTACCAATGTAAGACTAGACCAACGTGTGTGTGTGTGTGTGTGTGTGTGTGTGTGTGTGTGTGTGTGTGTGTGTGTGTGTGTGTGTTAGGTCAGTGGATCTCTACAGCTCAGGAGGTGCATTACGATGTGGTCATGAACGATATTATAATAACAATTAATACAATTAATACTTAAATAAATTAATCACGATGCTTTGAAAGACGCATGGAACTGCAGAGGTCAGTTAGCTATCTCACTCAGTCAGAGATTTGAGCAAAAGGCTGATAGAAAGAATATAAATTATATCAATAATATCAATAACTTTATTCAGCACCTTTTTTTTTAACAAAGTTCTGAATGCACCAATTCCTACAGAAGGTAGGAAAAGGTACGATGACAAGAAATTATGAAATTCAAACCCCAAAAAACGTTACTGGAGGAATATGTGTTGGAGTGGTTTTATAGTGAATCCATCACAGAGCTTTTCTCACACTTTTGATTGCTTTGAAACAATTCCCGGGTGACCGTTGAGTGAAAGGGGCACGACAACTTCTGGAAAAATCTAACCAGCCCCCCATAAGCACGAAACACACACATACACACACACACACACACACACACACACACACACACGGTCCTCACAGCACGGTAAAACATGTGTATTATTTAGGCTAAAGGTGTGAATCAACGCTGCGTGGTAGGACCTGTAGGCCATGGTACACTCCCATGGTACACGCCCATGGTACATGCCCATGGTACACTCCCATGGTACACTCCCATGGTACACTCCCATGGTACACGCCCATGGTACACTCCCATGGTACACGCCCATGGTACACGCCCATGGTACACGCCCATGGCCACAGTGAGGGAGCGTACAGGAGGGCTGTGGATCTGTCACCCTGCTTGTCTCTGTGCTTCCTCCGTCCCACACCGCTAGCCTCCAGCTTCTTCCACTTCACCCCTAGCACTAAATACACAATATATAAATATCCATATATATATCCATATATATTTATCGATATTTATATATAAATATATATATATCGATATATATATATATATATGAATAAAGGGATAAAGATGTGGTGGGTGTATTTTTTTAAATTGAAACAACCTGTTAGCTATTTATTGATATTAAGTGTGATTTGGGAGTGTTTGTTGGCGGCAGTTTGTACCACCGCTTCTCTTGTTATTGTTATTATTATGATTATTACGATTATTATGATTATTAGTATTATAATACCCACCAGTCCCTACTCTCATTACATTCTCGGTTTGTTTGGGACTCCTTTTCTCTACCTCCCCTGTCGTTTTGCAGTGTTTTCTTTTGTATCTGAATTAATATTTACTGTTTAGACTGTTGCTGAACTTTTCTGTGATATCAAAATGAGTAAAAAAAAAATTATCAAAAAAACTAAACAAAACACCAAGTGTCTTAAAATATTGTATTGCCATTGTTTTTAATGCCAAGTACTACTTGTAAATGTTTGTGTATCAAATGTGGCCTCAAATAAAACTAAACTATATTATTATTATTATGATTATTATAATTTGGGCATTTATTTTAAGTGCTGTAGACCACTGCTGTGAAAGTAGTAACTTCTGTCCCTTGATATGTAATAAATATTTATGAAATTTGAGCAGACTAGACTAGTATTGTTCAACCAGACATGGAGTCACTGCACTGTTTTCAGACTACAGGTTTTACACCGGTGAGACCACCCACCCTCCAGTTGAATATCAGGTGGACCTTACCTCAGCCAATCAGAGAGGATCCTGCTCTCTCCGCTCTGGGCCAATCGGGTTGGAAGTAAAACTGAAACATCTCCCCAGAAAAAAGCCTTCACCCTAACCCAAAACTGATTGCATATTAGTCTGCGTTACACTTATTTTTTCAGAATCAGAATCAGAATGCATCATGGGATGTTTTGTTAGAGATACTCTTATTTTTAGAGGATACAAGAGAGTTAGTACTGTAAAAAATAGTAAAATCAGCATAAATATACCGTTACCTAGACAAATGAAAACTTTGTTTTACCTTGACATAACATAAGAAAGGATGTGACGGTTTCAAACGCAACCTACCCTGCCCTGTCTACCCATAATGACAAATAATGTCATGGTGAATTAATAAACAATGACCAAAAAAATGTCATTTCTACCGACACACTGACTCTTTCCAAAGTGGAGGCGGTCACTGCGGTGTGACGTCATCCTGCAGAAGCGCTGTCGGCACAGGGATGGCTCTGGTCTCCGTTTTGGAGCGAACCATTCGTGGGTTTTCGTTTGTCTGCAGGAATTCTTCATATCTTTTTTGGGGTAGGCTTCTATAAAATCAGACGATTGTGAGCACCAGTATAAAGCATCGACTGGGCCTCACACCTAAACCAGTTGCTGGTGTGGAGGTCGTGCGGCGTATGTCCCTTGTTCGCCACTGGGCGGAGCTAGCGAGCAGGTGTGCGGTACCCCAATGGGATTCTGTACAGTCATACTAAACGTGATACAACGTCAGTATGACGTTTAGTATCAGACAGGTTTGACCAGGTGGCTGTCTGCAGAACCACCTACACGTCCGGCATCCATCGCTGAGGAAACCCAGTCCACTGGCTCGTGACTCGTGGCGTACTTTCAGTACAAAGAACACACGCACGTTGTTGGTAGTGTACTGGAGTTACTGTACAGTACAGTCAGTGGATCACCACAGCTCAGGAGGTGCATTACGATGTGGTCATCATGAACAATATTATAATAACGATTAATAAATTAATCACAATGCTTTGAAAGACGCATGGAACTGCAGAGGTCAGTTAGCTATCTCACTCAGTCAGAGATTTGAGCAAAAGGCAGATAGAAAGAATATAAATTATATCAATAATATCAATAACTTTATTCAGTACCTTTTTTTAAACAAACTGCCTCGTGACTCGTTCTTGGTAGTACTGAAACTGAGAAACTGTACAGTACACTGACTGTACTGTCAATTTCCTTAAATAAAACACATTTATTTAATCCTGCTATGTTCTGTACTTGTTTGTTTGGAAAGAATTGACAGAGATGTCAGATCTGTAGTGAATAATGCTTCTTTTGAAATAATGGATAAAATATGTATGACTTTATTATATGGCGTCAAAATAAACAGCTTGAATAACACATTTCTTTTTGGTTAACTTTATTGCTAAATAAACTCCAGACTGATTCTATAAAGTTCTCTGATTAGACACCCATATCCATTTATCTCCTGGTCTATAAAATATAAATAATCTCACAGTTAGGACACAAGTTCATAAAAACAGCCCAAATCCACTCAAAGTGAAGAACAAATAACTAACCAAATCAAACATTCATTGACATGTCTAAGCTCTAGAGGGTAGTGAGCAATGTATGGAGACCACTAGCCATTACCCAATACCACTTGTTCTGAGAGTATCGTGGTTATGATTATCATAAGCTTGTCATGCTGCAGAATAACTGATCTTTATCTAAATTTGCAGGACGGTGCAGTAAGCAACATATTATTATATATTATGATGGAAAACTGCCTTATTTGGGTCTGCATTGGAGACAGAAGAGTCCTTATGGAGATTGAGCTCTGAAGAGCCATTACATTTGTAATAACCTGCTCTGCTCTGTGTAATGTAATGGATTGCAGGTTTAAGTTTACATTGACACTCCTAGAGTAATCTTTTCATGTTGCGCACATTGCCAACATAGCATAACATGGCCTGTATCACATTGACCAGCTTTGCACAAACACTTCACCATGAGTTTCAAACATGTATGCAAACATACTTGATATAAAAAAAACTGACTGATGTGGCAGCAAATGAAGCTGATCATAATGTCCCCATTACTGAATCACACAGATCATACAATAAAGGATATTCATGATGATGTTTCAGACAGCAGAGGTATCGCAACATAAAACAAAATAAGTCAGAGTCACACGCTCCTTTGTACAGCTAGAAGAGACATGACATCATGGTGACACATAGCAGCATGTATGTATAAATTAACAGTTCCAAAATATATTCCTATCATTTGCTTTTTATCTGCTGTATTTCTCTTCTTGATATCCAGTGAGCTCATTATAAACTCGTGGGAACACAATAGCATCACATCGCTGTCATTTTCCCTCCTCCTCAAATCTTCCAACTTGTTAAACGTAAATATCTAACATCTGGAAACGGTTGAGTAAAATGTAGAATTTTCTCTACTCTTTTTTAGTGTAGCCTTTCAGTTTCCCAAGAACAGCCTTTTTATTGGTATTTCTTAGAATATTGGCAGTTCCGGCAACTTAAAGCTCCCCTAAATACTTTGTACAAACTTTCTATATTATTAGAAAACAATCAATTTCAACAATTAAAATGTAAAATGTTAATCCTAGTGTCTATGGAGGTTGCCCGTTGGTGGATACCTCACAGAGGTAGGCTAGTGGTCCCCGTTGCTGAGCGCCTCTGCGGGGCTGGCTGTGGTGGCCCGGGGACAGGGCGTCTTCGTAGCGTGGGCCACGATGTGCTGCAAGGGGGGGGGACACAGTCCACTGGGTTCAGAATGACTGCTGACCTACAGCTCAGTGCTCAGGAGTCACACATGACAGTACAAAAAGGTTTCTTAATGTACACGTTACAACTCATTCAGACTTGGGTACATGGACATCCAATGCATCTGGGCACTGCTAGATTAAGCCCAGACTTTTGACTCATTCAAAGTTATGCACATTGCCCCCATCTCCTTCCCAAATGTTCATTACTTCAGCACTTGACAATGACTTAAGGCACAACCAAACTGACTTGGAATTAATGATTAATGATAATTAACTTTCCATGTATAGACAGAATGGATCTAGGAAGTCTCACCCTCTTCTTCCTCTAAGCACAAATGCTTACGTCATGGCTGAATCATAAGTAGTAGAACCAGCTTCTAGCTCCTAGGGCTTTGGCACATTCGCTAATACAATGCTTTTCTACTTTCATATGAATACAACATATATTGTTCAGCTCATTAAACATGCAAATACTTAATTAGACTGATAACACATGTTGTAGTGCAGAGTCATCACCCAGCATGCGACCACACATGTGTTCTAGGAAATGGCACCCTGGAGATGTATTGAGTGCGTGCAATACCTCTGTTGACGTGTTGGAGATCGTCTGTCGGGCCTCTGGGAAATCGTCGATGTTGGCACAGCGGGCGTACTCCCTGCGGTGCTTCTCGTCTACCCTGGTCAGGTACCACGTTCCCGGGAACAGCTCCTCCACAGAGCCATGTGGCGTGTAGCTCGCTGCGGGACCACCAGCAGAGAACACACACTTCACAATCACGTCGGGGTTCCACAGAGGATTTGAATCTGTCATGTTTTTTTTCCAAAAGGTCTAACGTGCACATCTACGTTTGTGGATCCAATCTAATTAGGAGGGGATTTAATTCAACTTTTGGTTTTTAAATCAGACTTTTGGTTCAGAAAGCAAAAGTCAGCAGTTGAAAACACATTTGACTAGCCATCATCCGGCTCCAAATCAAATGTGTCATAAGGGGACACATCAATGCAGGGAAATTCATGCAAAAATGTCTTGGAGTTAAAGGTCCCATGATATGCCACCAGGTGTGGTGTGATTAGCCGTTACTAGCCGTTTTGGAAATCTGCCCCTTGTGACATCACAGGTGGGCGCGTCCACCTAGATGTGTGACGGATCTATCCAGCACACATCTAGGCAGATTTCCAAAACGGCTCGTAACGGCTATTCACACCACACCTGGTGGCATGTCATGGGACCTTTAATGTTCATGTTTTGTATCTTTGACAACAACACAACCAATGAGTGACAGTCCAACAGAAGCCTTTCTGACAGTGTTGGCAGGACGTCCGTACCGAGGTGGTGGGTCTCCTGCCTCAGCTTCATGTTTTCACTGAAGACGTTCGGAGACACTTTCCTCCTGGAGTCTAGTCTGGCCTTCAGGTCACACAGGCTGCTCACTAGTTTGTCCAATGGGGACCCTGAGAGCAACCCGAGAAAAGTCAATTAGACGTTTCATCCATTACTAATGAAATCAGGAGCATTTGTATTCTAAAAATTTTTTTTTAAAAAAATCTAAAAAATTAAACCAGTCCGGACAAAATGTGAGCTGCATCAATGTCGTTATTTAGTTTGGGTAAAGTACCTGCATGTCAGAAGAGGTGCACCCTAAGGCTTGTATTTTGGACTGAGAGAGGGCTGGGTGCACTCACCAGGTGTATGGTCCTGTGTAAAGGGCTGGGTGCACTCACCAGGTGTATGGTCCTGTGTAAAGGGCTGGGTGTACTCACCAGGTGTATGGTCCTGTGTAAAGGGCTGGGTGCACTCACCAGGTGTGTGGTCCTGTGTAAAGGGCTGGGTGTACTCACCAGGTGTATGGTCCTGTGTAAAGGGCTGGGTGTACTCACCAGGTGTATGGTCCTGTGTAACGCTGATGGAGTACAGAGTTGCAGCCAGACCCGAGCCGTAGGAGAAGACTCCTACCCTCTGACCTGCCAGTTGTTGAGGAGAATGTCTGCAGAAAAGCAAAGTAAACACGTTCTAGTCAAGCACAGAGTGGTCAACTAGAGGTAGTATCTACCATAGAATAACACCAATAACACAACCAATGGCACCACAGCAGCAAAGGAAAGCAGTAGCTTGTACTGTGATCAGTTACTCTCATAAAGTTAAGTAGTGTGATTGTCCTAAAACAAGTTCAAACGTACGTTGCAATAAGCGAGGCCAGGCAGCCGTAGACGGATGGGGTGTACATGTTTCCGTTCTGGTTGGAGATTAGCAAAGAGGACTTTGTCTTCTTCTCAAAAAGTTCTGAGCTGGCCTTCATGAAAGCCTTCTCCACGTCCCGGTCGAAGTAGGTGTCCTTCAGTTTAATATCCCTTGAGATGTCAAACAATTCAACATCAAATACAATTCAAAACATGAAATATGAACAGGTGAATAGGTATTTTAACATAGTAGCTAATTAGCTTTGATTCACAGATTCAGATTTTTCTTTTACACCAAACATGCACAAAAAAGTGTTCCCAACCATTCCAAAAACGATCCTAGAGTAATGTCCACCACAATACCTGAAGGCCTCTAGGCCGCTGAAGGCTCCCGTCTGTGAGCTGGGGCTGGACACCAGGAAGTCGTTGAGCATTAACCGTGCTAGAGACTTCTGCACCAACTTGCAGTAAGGCGAGTGGAACGCCAGGAAGCTAAAGTCTTCCAGGCTGAAACTTTTCTCCACCCCAGCTGTCAAGAAAATCCATAGGTCACACACGGACCGAGGAGACAAAACATAGGTGCTTTTCCGGGTAGTTCTAACACCATTGTGTCCCACAACAGCTATTTTTCATCCTCCTCTATACCTCTTTGCCACTGTGCATGGATCTTGCTGCGGTACACAGAGTAACAGCGGTCCAAGGCACTCAGGTAGCATTCGATGGACTGCTTCCCATCGACCACCGGGTACTCTGAGGCCATGTCCGGCTTGTAGAAGTCATAGGCGTGTGTCATGTGAGTTCCTCGTAGGCCTGGGCAAGATAAGGATGCACTGCGGTTATGATACGGCACTACAACACTTTGTACTTTGAGTGTGTCTTTACATTTCGGTGTAGACATACAGCCACAGAAACTATCCACAGTCAGGATGTTATGATAAACAATAGCGTAGCAAAACAAAGACCTTGCTACAGTACACTTGCATGCTCAAGTACACCCAGTGCCATATCAGCTTCCAAAGCTGCATAGTGCAACACAGGTAGCTCATACAAGGCCACTGCAGCCTGCATGTAGAGCTCCGCCCACATTTTAAATATTCAACACTGGCACATTAAATATACACTTAACCTGCACCGGCAGACTTTAGTGTTCGGTTCACCTAATCTTTGCATTAAGAAGAAAGTACTTAAACCATTTATATACATTCCCAGATACTCAGGATTTGAATACATGGTTAGTCAATATATTTTGTTTATTCGATTTAATGTTATATAGATTAGATATTTCAATGATGATAAATGAAAATGTTCAAAATGTTTTGAGCAGCTAGCTGTGAAAGTGACAATCCATCAAAACAACAGATTGTACTGACTGACCTCGCTCGAGCGCCAGCGGCGCGTCAGGACCCACCAGCATGGCCACAGCTCCAGCGCCCCCTGTTGGTCTGGCACTGCCGGACGCGTAGACGGCAATATCTCCTGCGACCACCAAAGCATACCGCCCTAAGAGGGGGAGAAAATGAGAAAAGAAAGAACAGATAAATCTAAGTAAACAATGTGTTCACTACAGAAATGTTAAACCAATACGTGTTCACATAGGCTATCTCAGCCATTTCCGTAATTGCTTATTGACTATTTTATTACCCAATGAAAAGTTTCAGAATTTTTAATAGTATTTTTTTTAATATACTTAAACTTAATACTTCACTGCTGCTACAACAAACAGACTGTATCATGTCAATGAGCACACACACATATTTAAGAAACTCTAAATACATAACGACAAGGACTCACCATCCCAGGAACTGGACTCCACCCAGTTAACAGCGTTGAAGAGCGCTGCTGTACCGCCGTAGCAGGCGTTGGTGGTGTCAATGCCTTCCACGTCTGTGTTGCCAGAGGCCTCAAACAGCTGCATGAGGACCGTCTTGACGGACTTCGACTTGTCAATAATGGTCTCGGTGCCGACTTCCAGGCGACCTATGCTATCAAACCCCAAGCCGTTCTTCTCCATCAGGCGCTGAACCACAGTCAGGCACAGGGAGTTGATGTCCTCTCTGTCTGAGCAGAAGCCCATCCGCGCCTGGCCCAGGCCGATAGTGTACTTGCCAGCGGAGACTCCATCAAACTCCTCCAACTCAGTCTGGTCAACAAACTGGGAGGGAAAGTACACCTCCAAGGCAATAATTCCCACGTCGTTTGGCCATTGTGGCAGGCAGCTAGATGGGGTTGATCCAGGCATTGTGCTACAACTAGTAGAGAAATGTAAAAACATAAAAGTGTTAATTCAGCATGACCTCAATAGTTTTCTTTAGATATACCAGCGCAGATATCAGTGTGACCTTTCACCTAGCTTCATGGAAGATGGTTGTATGTAATAAAGATACAACGTAACCACAGTATTAACTCTTAATATGGTTTAAATCGATGATATATGATGAGGCAACAACATTGTGCACGCATGATTAGCATGTTGACAGCCAGACACAAATCTAAAATACATGACATTAAAAACACAGTCACCTTTAACCATATATATAAAAACATAGAACTAGTTATAGCTCATAATAGGCCGATTTCTGGATTATACTTAGACCGTTTAACAGACTTAGCTGTCATTAAACCACAAATGTCAATGTCAAATTCAGAGCCCGTCAGAGCCCAGACCTGCTCACATGGCAGACAGCCTCAGACCTAAAGGTGTGTTCCTAACCCTCACTTAATAATCCATTACAACCTGCCTGGTGGTTAAATCGCTGTCTGTTATGTTCCTGAGCTGGATCTTCCTCCAGATCACGGGTTTAGCCCAGGTACAGGCTCCACATCGGTAATCCAATAGTCACTAATCCGACAGTAGTAGTTGTTTCTACACGGACCGGACCCCGGACGGACCCGCTGCTCTCCCCTTCCTGTTGTAACATGTCATCATGAAGTGGCCCTTTCTTAACACCAGGCACGTTGCGGTGTTTGGACTGAACACATAGAGTAGACTTAAGGTAATAACAGCCACCACTCTGATGTCCGCCAGGACGACCGGGCGGACTGGGCTGACGGGCGTCTCGTTTAAGGGCGTCCAGGCACCAGAAGAGGGGCTTCTACCTCCAGCACATAGCAGGTATAACAACGTCCTACACAAACACACACCAACGTTACGTCTCACAGCGTTAAAACCCTTACCCACCTGTACGAAGTGCTTCACAACGTATGTCTCCGAGGGTAACCCTTCACGCCGCCACCGTATTGTTTATATATATGAGGGCGGAAGACGGGGCGCAGTGGGAGGCTGACGGTCAGGAACGCCCACTCCACAAAAGCCGACTTTTCATCCAATCAGAATCAAGAGGTGGGGCGGAGATATAATAGCTCTGACAACCCGTGTCATCTCTCGGCCAATCACCCTTCAGGAGAGAGGGACCATACGCCGGGAAACCAGAGGCGGGCCAATGGTTGGACCGCGACGGCATATGGGGAGAGAAAAGCGACCAATCAGAGCAGAGCTCCAGGTCCATGCGAGGCATAGCAAGACACGCGCGTGGAGTGAGACTCCCGAGGCGCGTCTCCCTGGACCCTTGAGCCCCGCGAGGAGACGCGTCCTCCTCACGTTATCTTTTACTTTAGCTTTCTGATAAATCTTAAATACATTGCACTTTTAACTTTTGCACTTTTCTACAATGCTTTTTTTTTTTTACTTTGCCTTTATTTTATTTCTCTTTCTTCTTACGTGAAGCACTATGAGTCGGCCTCTTGTATAAAAAAAACTGCTATGAATAAAGTTGGCTTGCATTGAACATTGAATTGAATATGTCAATTCACTTCACTAACCGGGTCATTCATCGCGATGGGTGCTGTCATTCCTGTCATTCCGACTACAGATCCTGATGATTCTCACGTCATGTTGCTGTATCGGTGCTACTTTCTATTTCCTACATTTAAACTATATCATATCAAACATTGTTTCGATCACTTCGAGGCCTTGGAGACCCTTGGGCCCCTCCACACTGTCTCTGGCCGCAGGGGCTATCAGACCGTTCTGATTGGATCAGACGGGAGTTACTCAGTCTGTCACTCAGTAATGACCCAATTATTTCAGCTTGATCAAAAGAGGGATTAGATGTTATTGATCAAACTTTAGAATAGTTGATCATGAGTGTCTTTCAGTTTGGGGATCTAGACAGGATATTGGCACACCGTTCTTGATGTAGGTGTGGGGGACCGGTCCTCTGGGGTGTTGTTAGTTTCACTGAAGTTGAGTTACTGGCTCATATCTAGTCCTTACATTTTGTATTGCCCTTGAACACATAGTATAGTATAGTAAAAGTATAGTAAAAACAGTGTCAAATGGTTGTATACTTACTAAAACGTATAATAGGAGGAATAATCAAATGTACCTTGAAACACACACACACACACACACACACACACACACACACACACACACACACACACATACACACACACACACACACATACACACACACACACACACACACACACACACACACACACACACACACATACACACACACACACACACACACACACACACACACACACACATACACACACACACACACACACACACACACACACACACATATACACATCTATCCTAGGCAGGAAACCCAGGTACATTGTGACTGAGCGTTCAGGGTTCATTTGGCTGTATTCAGTGGTCAGATTGTGTTCTCGGTGGTGCTGCTCTTGGCTCCTTCAGGGAGGTGTAACATTTAACAGAAGAATCATCGCTGTGTTATAGGCTAAGCAGCCTTTCGACAAGACTACAGGAAAACTGCAGTGGTGATTATTTGGCTGTGATCCAGCAAGTCTCCGCATTGATTGCATAAGAGCTACAGCTAGACAAAGCTTTTAAACACTTGGAAAAATGAAGGCTGGTTTAGAGCCTGTATTGAGTTTGGGCAACCCATCTCAATGTTCACGCTTATTGACCACCTTGTGTAGAGTCTCCCAGTATGGCATTCAGTCTGTCCTCGCTGGGTTTCCCACTCAGAACCGATCTCAAATATGTCTGAATGGCCTATTTCAGGACATCCACTCTCTGATTATGTAGGATTATGTTTCTATTGCGGCCCTAATCCTCTGCTGTCTGCAGGACCCCCTTCAACACGCAAACACACGCTTACATTTCACTTCTTCAATCAGTGTGTGGTTCCAATATGTCGCAATTGGTGTCGCTCCATGAACTTGGTTCCTGTTAGGAACTTCAGACTTTATTCTCAGAATTCAGAATTCTCAGAATTCTAAACTCAGAACTCAAAAAATCGAATTCTAAACTCAGAACTCAAAAAATCGAATTCTAAACTCAGAATTCAAAAATAATTCATGTGGCCCTAATCCTCTTCAGTAATTATCTGATTTTTACAATAGTGCAAAACATTTTCGTTGCTATCAGCACCTGTGAAATAGGCCGCACAGCTATATCTGAGATGGTTTGAACAGAGAACCCATTGGGGCCAGAATCCTATACTGGGGGACTCAAAGTGTCCAATGTGTGTGACAAGGACATGGTTGTCCCAAAGTGAATACACGCTCTAAATCATGCTGTGAACTTTTTCATTGGGTTTATGCTTTTCTGGTTTTCTGTTTTCTTTTCAGTTTTTTCAGCTGTCCATTAGACCATGACCGTCGCGCAGACTGAATCCTATACTGGGGGATGTACGGCATAACACAGAATATATATAACACCAGTGGTAACCAGTTTGTCATGAAAAAAGATGAAAAAAGAATTACTTGTTTCCTGGGCGCACATCACTGGCGAATAGGGAGACGACTTCAGCTTTGTTACAGGTGGTCCCAAAACATAGAACCTCAACCCTAACATTCAGAGACATGGTCAGACCTACCACCTTCACTCCCTGACTGCTTCTCACCCTCTCGCCCGATGAACCACTGCTATCTACTGCAAACCACTATCCAACCAGGCCACTACCACTGGAAGCTATTCCACAAGACGAACAGCAGAGTTCATTGTTGAACACTAGTTACACCGTTCATGGGATCCCTCTGATTGTGTGTGTGCAAGTAATGCATTTACCCCCTGGGAGATTGCTTCTATAGAGCCTTGCATAGAGAGTGCCCCTCTTCATAAACGTACACAACCAGTGTGATGGCCAGGAGGGGTTCTTATAGAGAGGGGCAGTGTGTCCTGTCCCACTGCGTCCATTTGCCTGTGTGTGTTTGGTAATCACCCTCTAGATGTCGCCCTTGTCTTCCCATTCATTTCAATAAATGTATGACTATGAACAGAGGTGGAAAAAGTATACTGAAAAAAGCTACTCAAGTAAAAGTACAGTTACATCACTGAAATTGTACTCAATTCCAAGTATTGTAGTTAAAATTGACTCAGGTACAAGTAGTCAAAACCTGCTTAGAGTTTAAGTTACTAGTTACTTTTTTACTGGTCATATTTAATGCCTCACCAATCATAAGATTTCAACTGCAAGGTGAGATCCAACATCTCTAATCAGGGTTTACTTTGAACAATGATTTTGAGCAATTGTACATCCTGTCATAGCTATTGTACATCCTGTCATAAGATAACTCTTGAAAACTTATCTTGAATATACTGGCTTATATCTTGACTTAATTTGCTTTTTTCAAAACATACATTAAGGCCTTCTATTTTAGTCCATAGCCTACTTTGACTTGAAGGAGTGTCATGACACTATATGCTTGACTAAAACTATTTCAAGTCCATAACTGAAGTTTAATTTTGAAGCTTGACATAACAACAGTCAACCATTATCCATTCAGCCTACCGACTACACTAGTCTGACTGCACTGACGGCTAAAGGTAGGCTTGTTGCTAGGTGAACTTCTCAGGCCAATGCAGTATGCATCTTGTCGTTCTCTACATACTTGTCTGCAATATTTTACTCAGTAACTTGTGTGGTTTAATATGTAACTAAGTGCAATACTTAAAACAAAAACGTAGTTAAGTAAAAGTAAAAGTACCGTTTTTAAAAACTACTGAAAAAATACAAAATACCAAAGAGATCTACTCAATACTGTAGCACCGGGGCTATGTTCAATGGTGGGGGAGACAGTTAGTGACTTTGGTTAGTCAATGTCAGGTTCTTGGTTAAGTTAATTCTTGGTGTACTAGCGATACAATAAAGTCACTGAAAGAATATCACGCCTCTGCTTTTGACATTCGCCACAATACATTTACTTGGGTAAATGTAATTAGTTTCTTTTCACCTCTGAATATGAATATGTTTGAACATTGATTTAAACTGTGTTCAATTGCTGGATTGCTAAGGCAAAATTTTCCTAATCTTTACGTGTTGAAGGATTTTTCAACATGATTTAGCTTCAGATAAAGCACTACGATGTGGGATTTAGATACCAGATTTAGATTTAGATATAAAATGTAGATTTAGATTTAGGGTGTGGCTTTAGATTTAAGATTTAGATTTAGATTGAACATATATTTCTAATTTTATATGTGAAATATGTGAAATGGAAATTGCAGTGTATCTTGGAGGGGTGTTTATTTGATAAATCGGTGAAAAATGAAGCAAAGCTCGAGCTAAATCTGGAACAAGTGAAGCACGTTTTTCATAAACGGCACAATTCTATCCTCGGGCATTGGGGTTATTTCATAGGCCAGAGTGGTGAGCGCCCCCTGCTGGCCCTCCAACACATCTACACGCTCCAACCGGTCTCGCCCAAAGCTGGACCAGGCCAGCCCTGCTTTGCTTCCACAGAACCCAGCAGTAGTAGTAAAATGAAATGTCACAATCTGGAATTATCAAGAGAATTGTTCATGATCTTTATTAAAGGTAGCGGTGATTACAGGAAATACATTAAATGTAAGTACATATTTATAGATGTTCCTGGGATATCAGAAGAGCATTGAGGTACCACTGGAAATATTAAGGCGGCAGCGGTCAATAAGTAGTTCTTTTAAATGTACTACTATGTCAGGATTGCGATCCGTACTTGAACTGTAATATTCCTATCCGATGGTGTGGCTGTGGATTTGGCAAAGGGAAGCTTGGAGGTGACGAGCAGATGAATCTACAAGGTGGTCATGTCATTCAGAGCCAGGTCCAGCTCCTCACTCAGGGCCTTGCCCTTCAGCTTCTGGGCATAGACTTCATCTGCAGGACACGTAGAAGGAATCAAGGATTCATTAGAAAATAGGAAGAAATGAAACAGTACGGTAAATGGAACATTTGAAATGGAAAATTAGAAATACGATAAGATATAATTTTAGTAGGTGAGAAGGACATTTCTGTATATTCACTTAAATTATAAAACTATTTTGATTGAGATATATAAATATATATAAAGATAAAAATAGGTTTATATTTATATATATATATATATATATATATATATCATAACCAGTATGCATTTTAAAAGTGACTTGACAATAGCACACATCCTTTCAATGGAATACATGTTTTCCAAGGAGCTATGTCCATGCAAATGAAACGATTAAAGACAAGCTGGAACAGGGGGCCACGGTGAAGAACATACTGTACCTTCCAAGTCATCAATAGTCTTTTCAAGCTTGGCAACAGACCTCTCAGCAAACTCAGCACGGGTCTCGGCCTGAGGAAGACACACTCAGTATTTGTAAATCATTTCAAAAGCAATCCCATTAGGGAAGCCCCCACACAATACCCCCCAGTCCCACACAATACCCCCCAGTCCCACACAATACCCCCCCGTCCCACACAACCACCACCCTGCTCCTGTTTAGAAACATGTGGAAAAGAGCAAACGCCTTTCAAAGCTCACCTCTTTCAGTTTGTCTGTTAGGACTTTGATTTCCTCCTCGTACTTGTCCTCCTTTTGTGAGTACTACAATCAGAATAAGAAATTGGAAATAAGTAAATAAGGGTAGGTCAACTAATATTCATAATACATTCAACACATTCATAGTAAAAGTAGATGTTGATCTTTGATCATTGCTATGTATATTAGATATACATCGCATATATTACAATAATAATATGCAATCACCACAAGAAAGAAGAAGATATGACATCAACCAGTAATACTAATAATAACAATAAGAATCATAATGATCATTCTAATTCAATCAAATAGCATTTCTCAAGGAATTTCAACCTACAATCGATCCTACTTTCAGTTGTAAAGTAAACATCATGTCTGTCACTACTGCTGACGGAGGCGGTCAGCGGCCGTGATGGGGCAGTGTGTGAACAGTGCTTCCTGAGGGCTGTAGTACGTAGCTCTTACTACACAGAGCGGGACACGGAGCTGTGTGACACAGACACAAGCTAGTGGACTACTGCACCTTCTCAGCCTGGGCCTCCAGGGACTTCAGGTTGTTGGTGACGTTCTTCAGCTCTTCTTCAAGGTCACCCGATTTTCTGAGTAACGACAAATCAATCAGAAGGCAGAATATCAACAGCATGAAGCTGTAACAGCTTCACTCAGACCACAGCCTTTTGAATTGAATCCTGACTGGTCAATAACTTTCCAAGATTGTGGATCACTTTTCAATAACGGGACACCACTGCCTTGATCAGATCTAAATCAATGCGCTACAAAAACAACATTAAAAACATGTTGAACTATTGACTAGATATTTTCTCGACAACGCAAAAACAACATGCTCAAAGTCTAGCAGAAGAATATCTAGATTTCAGCTAACTTAGTTGATAAAAACAATAAGGTCATTGATTAAAGTTACCTATATCTAATCCTTGTTGGTAAATGTGGTATGTGCAGAATGTATTCTTTACATAACAGTACAATTACAGAGCGAGTCCATGTCTCGGTTGGGTCTAGGCCTTATTGTGACTGATTAAAGAACTACATGTAGGAACAATATGTTACTGTATGTTCATATGTTTATATCAAGGTGGTCAAAGGTGGATCGCTTACGCCTCGGCCACCTCAGCCCTCTCCTCAGACCGCTCCAGATCTCCTTCCAGGATCACTAGTTTGCGAGCCACCTGAAACGAGAGGAACACAACGATGAGGAACACAATGATGAGGAACACAACGATGAGGAACACAACGAGAGGAACACAACGATGAGGAACACAACGATGAGGAACACAACGATGAGGAACACAACGAGAGGAACACAACGATGAGGAACACAACGATGAGGAACACAACGATGAGGAACACAACGATGAGGAACACAACGAGAGGAACACAACGATGAGGAACACAACGAGAGGACCACAACGATGAGGAACACAACGAGAGGAACACAACGAGAGGAACACAACGAGAGGAACACAACGAGAGGAACACAACGAGAGAAACACAACGATGAGGAACACAACGAGAGGAACACAACGATGAGGAACACAACGATGAGGAACACAACGAGAGGAACACAACGAGAGGAACACAACGAGAGGAACACAACGAGAGGAACACAATGATGAGGAACACAATGAGAGGAACACAACGATGAGGAACACAACGATGAGGAACCACAGGAGCAAAGAGACAGACAGACAGACAGACAGACAGGTAGACAGACAGACAGACAGACAGGCAGACAGACAGACAGGCAGGTAGACAGACAGACAGGCAGGCAGACAGACAGACAGACAGGTAGGCACACAGACAGACAGGCAGACAGACAGACAGACAGACAGGTGGTAGGCACACAGACAGACAGACAGACAGATAGATAGATAGATAGATAGATAGATAGATAGATAGGTAGATAGATAAAAATAGATGATAGATATATAAGTAGATTTAACGTTTTATTCAGCTGACATGAAAGTAGATATTCCCAGGTTAAATGTTGACCTGAGTTGATTGCAGGGTTTAACCTAAGCCATGTCAAGACCCACCTCTTCATATTTGCGATCAGCCTCCTCAGCGATGTGTTTGGCCTCCTTTAGCTGCATCTCCTGGATCTCCATTTTCTCCTCGTCTTTCGTTGCTCTGTTCTCTATCACCTTCATTCCTCTGAGGAGAAGAAGACACCCGTGGTCCCGTGAGGTTGCAGCACAAAGACAAACCCATTTGCTATTCAAGAATGTCAACACGAGTCCAGAGAGTGAGGGTTAGATATGAGTCGGGGGCTGCTTGCCTACACTCAGCTCTCTAGTCCCCAGATCAGCTCCTCTAAGGGTGCTGAACCACAGAGCCAGCTCCCCAGATCCGTCAGAGCCTAGACATTACTTTGTTTTACAGCAACGGTGGAAACTGCTGTGTGTACCAAGTGTACTCATCTGAGCGACTTACAGAAAAAATCTACACAAAAAAAACCTATGAAATGAAGGTCTGGTACTGATGTCTTCATAAGCTTTCTAACCTTATCAAGACTCTAATCAAGAAGGAAGCAACGACCCAGTACCCCGAGGAGGAGGCCTCGGGGAAGACCCAGGACTAGGTGGAGAGATTATATCTCCACACTGGCCTGGGAACGCCTCAGGATCCCCCCCCCGTCAGAGCTGGTCAATGTGGCCCCCGGGAAAGGGAAGTCTGGGGCCCCCTGCTGGAGCTGCTGCCCCCGCGACCCCACCCCCGGATAAGCGGTTTGAAGAGGAGCGAGCGAGAGAGCAACGCAGTGTTTACCGTTCGCTCTCGTCTGCAGACTTCTCCGCCTCGTCCAGCTTCTGCAGGGCGGTGGCCAGCCTCTCCTGGGCCCGGTCCAGCTCCTCCTCCACCAGCTGGATGCGCCGGTTCAGGGACGCCACCTCCGCCTCCGCCTGGTGGGACGGGGGGGGGGGGCACCAGGATCAAGAAAGAGACACGCGCTCATCTCCAAAAACCGACATTTCGACGATACACTCGGTGTGTGACTCCCACAAGACGGTGATTTCAGGGGGGGACGTTGCTACGCGTGATGACTGCCATTGCAGACATCTCAAACAGACGAACAGGGGGGGGGGTTTGTGGGAACATTGGTCCTTCTGGGCTTACGTCTGTTGCCTTCTTCTCGGCCTGCTCCAGCTTCTCCTGCGCGTCCTTCAGAGACTCTGAGTATTTGTCCAGCTCATCCTCCACGCCTTTCAGCTTCTTCTGCAGGCCCAGCAGCTCTTCTTCTAGCTGGGAGACGAGTGCAAGGACGTGAGACGACAAAACGCAACAAAGGACTAGGAGAATGTCATTTTTTAAAGCATTTTTTTCTAAGCTATTTTACATTTTAATGATAGATGTTGATATTATCTAGGGAAATTGAAACTTCTCGTTAAATATTGTTTATGAAATTCAAACATGCAAATGCTATTATCAGGTTGGTGGTCATTCATGAATAGAGTAGAACGCAAACTGTTGACCTTTAGCCTAGCTGGGGGTTACAGTAGCCTAACCCTAATCTAGTGTAGTACCCTAAACGCTAAAAGATGCATTAGCTGGTATTGAGCATAAGTTCATAGTACATTCAATCGATTAGGAAGATTTCAAAGAGTAAATTTATGTCAAAAAAGGATTTGAGTTCAAATTTCTTATGTTCCCAAATATGGTAAAAAAAAACAACTATATTAATTATTAAGGAATATTCTGACATATGACCCAAACATTCCCAACGCATTGTGCCAATTTCTATTCTCCAGGCACAATACGACCAGCTTTAGTGTCCAGTTATGTAAAGCATGGCATCTTGGGGGTCAGAAATAGCCGCGGATAATTCTGATCCCGCTGCTGTCACTGTGGAACTTTAATGCAGCCCAAAAAGAAGGCTATCCTTTTATCTCAGCAGTTCACAGGAGGTAGGGCGGTCTCAAAGGGAACACTAAAATAGACGTGTCACTCGTCACACTGCAGTCACTCAGAAATGAGAGTTTGGAAAAGTAAAAGGTTGAGTTATATTCACTATACTACTACAGCTACTCAGGTTACGTTTAGTAAAAATGCACAAGGAAGCAAAATTGGTGATTGGCAATGATGGGGAATACATATTTTGATACAAATATTTTCTTTAGTGTTATAGAGTAGGTCTATTAGCAGACTGGGGATTCTGCACATTTTAGTTAAAATGTAAAAGTAGTATAAAGACCGTTTCAAATACCAAACCACTCATGGAAAACTTTTTTTTACTCAAGTTAACTCCTGTTATTGGGCATACACACACAGATATACACATCAAATACATCCAATTGGTGTGTGTCTTCACATACATTCATTTGAATATGTCTCTTTTATACGTACCAGTTTGCATTTATCTTCTGCCCCTTTCTTGTCCCCCTCCGACTGCTCGGCGCGATCGATGGCATTTTCTTTATCCAGTTTCAACATTTGCATTTTTTTCTTAATGGCCTCCATCTTGCCTGTTTTTTGTGTTACTTCTCACTAAACAGAAGAAGGATGTTGTAACTCTGGACTGTGAGCGCTGAGCGTGGGACGAGCCTGGCAGAGGGGAAAGACTCAAGTGGCAAGTGAGGGCAACGGATGCAGAGGGATGAGGGCAGCCCGGCGGGGAAAGGCTTAGTGAGGGGAGTGGAGCGCCGGTCACTCTACACTGTCAATGATGTCAGAGGACCACATTTGGTGCCGCGGGTCCACACGCTGAGATGCTGCCCATTTTAGGAACAGCTTCAGACCATACATATTCCATAACTTTTAATAACTTGCTTGACAGTTGTTGGTTTTTCACGTGGGTTCATTATGCAACAGTGCATCGTTAAGTAGGACTTGATGGCTTTTATGAGAAGTAAATCATTATCATTAGGGAGTTTTTTTTGAACACATTGTGATAACTGATTATTTATAAATGTGTTTAAAATTCTGCCACTTTTGCTGTGAATGATATATGCATTAATGAATAAATACTGAAAAGCAACTAGTGTAGAATCGTTTTTTTGCACAACAAACATGAAAGGTACATTGGAAAACACCCCCTCTGTGTGTACTTTGTTCAAACTAACTTTATATCAGGGGGGTCATTAGTATTTTAAAAGTAAATGTAGGACTTAACACACAATAAAAAAAACAATTGGCCAAATCATTTTCTTAAGGAAAAACAGCTTTATTGAAAAAAATATAACGGTGCCTTGAAAGTTGCATATTTTCTGATATATAAAATGTTGAAAACAAATTGACATATATATTGAAACTTTGTATGATTATTCAAATCAATAAGTTTGATATGGATTCCGGATATGCGTTTTTGTTATACGAACTAGGGCCAAGATAAAAAACAAAATATTACACATGATAATCTGCTTCATCATATGCATTTCATGATTATGTGCAAAAGTATTTTGTCATTTATTTAACAACACAAGAAGAATGCCTAAGAAAGGTGATTTGATGTTATGAAACAAATGAAACAAACTAATACAAATACAACAAAGTCATCTTCTGATTACCGTAAGATGCCAGTTACAAATGCATTGAACAACAACCTGGATAAGTAAAGTCACAACATCCCGTTGCAAAATAAACAATAATTACTTTATCATGAGCAAAAACGACAAGAAAGAATCAAGAAATATACAAGTTATTATAGATTTAATTCAATTTAGTCCATAACTCATTTGGTCCCAACCAAAACAATTGCTTTTATAGGGCTATTTATATAACTCCAATGGATGAACATTAGCTATATTCATATAAAATCCAATATAAAATACATTTCTGCTCAATCAGTACTTTAACTAAATGGACATGTTCATGTGAAAGGTTTTGAATCTCAAAGTCATTTATTACAACACTAACCCTTATATCAAGAAGTGCTGTATTTGTTCAGAGTGTTTTCAACACATATAGGAAACATGGCACGTGTTACAGAACTAAAGCCATGCATTTCTTTCTCAGTAGGGTGGCACTAACACATAGGGTGCCTGGTTATTGGCAGAAAGGTAACAAAGGAATAAAGTTCATAAAGACATGCAACGTGGATAACACATAGACAAAACGTTCAAATCATTTACCATATCAACGCGTACGTGATCAAAACAGTAACGCAACCATACAACATCCCATTTGATCTTTTGCTTCCGTTTTTCATGTTGTTTTCGTATCGTTTCGCCCCGCCGAATACTAAGGGTGAACTCGAGCATAGAAAATAAAAAAAAATAATACTATATTTGCGTGATCTGAAGCAGATAGTGGCGTCCTGAGCACATGATTTGTCAAAGCTGTATCTTAAGGAACCCCGGGGGGGGGGGGGGGGGCGGCGTGGAGCTCACTGCTCCTGGCCGTCCTCGCGGAGCTCCGAGGGCAGGAACTTGTACTGCTGCTGGCGGATGGTGGCCAGCTTCTTGCGGGCCTCGTCGAGCTCACGCTCCTTCCTCAGCATCTCCTCCTGGGCCGCGATGATCTGGAGGAGGACGCAAAGCACCACCTCACGGACGGCACGCTGGACGGACTGCATTTGGATACGGCGCTTTTCTGACCAGTGGCCCGTCAAAGCGCTTTACAATATGGCCTCACATTCATCCACACATTCACACACCGACGGCGGAGTCAGCCACGCAGGGCGACAGCCAGCGGGTCAGGAGCGGTCAGGGCGAGGCGTCTCGCTCAGGGACACCTCCACACTCCGCTAGGAGGAGCCGGGGGATCGAACCAGCGACCTTCCGGTTACCAGTCGACCCGCTCTACCTCCTGAGCCGCACGCCGCCCTTATCGATGCATTACGTAATAACACAGAACGCTCAAAACACGTGGAGATGGGAAGGAGGTTTGACACGCTAGTTTATTAAATGCCCGTTCAAGCCTGTACCCTTTCTTTAAGGGGCTGAGCGTCACACTGAGCACACGCACACGCACACGCACACACACACACGCACACACACACACACACACACACTCACCTGAGCGATACCGCCCACCATCTTGCTCTTCACCACCACCGCCTGGTCGTCCTGCGCGTCGAACGCCGCCTTCTGCGCCGCCTTCACCAGGTTGTCTGACGCCCGCTTGACGGCGTTTCCGGCGGCCTGTTGGAACGCAGAAACACCAGTGGGTCCGGAGCAAAGAACGCCAGCGCGGGACGCTGACTACGTCCCGGTGGACACAATTGTTAGGCTACACGAAAACAGGGATAACATTCAGCGTTGACATTCAATTTGTAAGTAGAACTCGGAATGAGTGAATGCAGTGCGACGTTGTGCTGTTTGTTTGAGTTATTCTGTTGTGAGAGCGTCACTGTTGGACCTTAAAGGTCCCGTGACGCGCCACCAGGTGTGGTGTGATTGGCCGTTACGAGCCGTTTGAAAATCTGCCCCTTATGACATCATGAGTGGGCGTGTCCACCTAGGTGTGTGCTGGATAGAGCAGTCTACCAGCCGACCCCGCCGAAGCAAACGTTGCTCATCTATCCGTCATACATCTAGGTGGACACGCCCACCTGTGATGTCATAAGGTGCTGATTTCCAAAACGGCTAGTAACGGCTAATCACACCACACCTGGTGGCACGTCACGGGACCTTTAACTTAATTACATCTAAAAGGTTTGTGATATAAATAGTTGGACATCTAAGATAAAGAAAAACCGACAATAAATATGTACGGCTGTTGTGTGGTTGGCATCAAGGACCCACACACACAGGACCCACACACACAGGACCCACACACACAGGACCCACACACACAGGACCCACACACACAGGACCAATAGCCATCATGGGATTACAGATGCAGAATTATGCTTAACAGTTTCAAAACGGGGTTGTCTGTCGGGGTAAAAACCACCTGCCTTTGTGTCGCATTTTACAAACCAGAAGAATAGCTTGCATGTAAAACATGATTTGAAACATTGCGTGTAAAAACCTTAATTGTCATTGCCCAGGTAGGGAGGGACCAGGACTACCTAACAAAGGCCAGGAGCCACGCTCCTCTGCTCTTCTGCAGCGGCTGGTCAGGGCTCTAACTGAAGCAATACAACGGCTGCTGCATTGCATTATACCTCCTCATTACATTTTAGTAAAAGTGAGTTCAACTAAATCTATTTAATTCTTTGGTATAATTTCAGTTCTTCGGCAATCGTTTGTACTCCACATTGACATGGAGTGTGACGTTGGTTTGTCAGTTCTATTGTTCTCTAAGCGTCTCCTTAACGGATCTCTCCTAGCAGCGAGGGCCAAGGGTCGACCTCCTATTATCCTGCCAGAGAGGAACAGCAAAGCCCAGCAAACATATAAATAAACTAGACTTGGCTTTCAGAGAAGGAACCACTGAGTTTCATCCCCGTCTCCGTCGCTGTAGCCGCGCTGTTACCGCCTTAAATAAACCTCGCAAGGGCATCAAAAATATATGAAAATAATTAAATGAATTAATAATAACAACACTAATCAGACATGTTGTCTCTGTAGACGCTATGACCCATATTACGACGGTCCCCATCGATGGCGCTGTGTGCTCCACTTAAAACATTACATCCAAAATAGAACAAGGGTCGAAAAGCAGCGATCTAAGACCATAATGCTTTGGCATTTGTATTTACGGACAAAGGTTTATAATAATGGGCGGCCCACCTCAAAAGGTATTTTGTTTCCATAGATACAGTCATAGATATAGCTATAGACAGAAATATAAGGGTATTAGCCCAGCGACAGCTGCAAGGTCAGGGCTGGAGGAGGTAAGACCCTGCTGATTGAATTAGGGAACATGAGACCGTGAGGGGGCCGGAGCCACTGAGCCCTCACCGCCGCAAACACGCCACTTCACGGCACGTCGGGGCGCCTTTTATCATTATTATTATTATCATTATCACTATTATCATTATTATTATGTTCTGCCTGACACCAGCATCGCTCACAGTGTGGCCGTTTAAGGTAGCTTGAAGTGAAGTCTAAAAGCAGAAGGCATTGTTCACGCTTCACTGTCAATCACTTTCATTTTGAAGACAATGAGCCGCGACTATGACATCACAACACTACAATACATATGAGAATGTACCCGGTGCTTGTACTGTACATACATAGATGTACAGTACATATACACACACACATACAAACACAACCACACACATACTGTTAGGGCCACAAGTATATAGGCCACTTATATTATAATAAATACAACTGCTGTAGCTATGGATAAAGCTCAACTCTAGCATGCTAAATATAGACTTTACTAATCTCGATGCGACAGCTGCACAAATAAAGGAAATTCTGTAACCCGAGACTATTATCCACCAGCGCTGGCTCGCCCATCAATTGTCCTGCAGCACACATTAGTTTCACCGTGTTGTTAGCTCTTGTTCGTAAAGCACTATCCCTACCAGCTAGGAAGCCTCAGGATCCTCGGCTATATCATAGATAGCGTTGCAATGGTATCGTCTCATCTCTCTGGAAAACGTCCGCATTAGAGGCGACAGGGCGAGCAGTCGGCCTCTTCCGATAACGTACTTTGTTCAAAGTGTTAAGATGAGTGAAAGGGTGAGCACCCCTGCTGCCATCCCCCATGAGATCAGGTGTAGCTCTACTACTGTACTTAATTATACATATTCTTACATTGCACTGACCAGAAGTCAGTCCTTTACAGTCCTCGACCGTTTACATCATCATCAGCTAGGTCACATGACTCAGCAGCCGTAGTCCGCCAACACGTCATCATTCATTTTTACAAGTAAGTTGCTCAATACGAACATGTACGTACGTAGACTGGGTAGCCCCGCCCATTCTGCCGGCGATTTGAGTTCGCCCTGCAGAAGGGTCTGGACAAGAGCGATACATTTCTTTCTAGTTTCGATACGTTTTTGCGGGAGCCAATCACCAAGCTGGCTTTTCCCCCTGGCGCGCTATTGGCCGGTTTAACACAATGACGACAGGGAAGCGACGGCAAGCAGCCAATTGCGTACAGAGTCAATTTAACTCCTGCCTGTTGATCACGCCTCAAGCTTTCCCAGACCAACGTGCAATCTACGATTGAGCTTGGTCTGGCAACAGCCAGGCTAGTACGTACGTATATTGGATGCATCCTCCTAATCCTGACCTAGTCCCGCCCACTATCAGCATCTCAAAAATGCCTGCTCGCTGACATCTGTCTGACACTTTGTTATTTTATTTAGGGGCGGGGCTATTCAGGCTCTCTCTCTCTTGCACCCTCCTTCACCAGCCGTCCCCCGCAACTGATCTCGTCGGCCATCACACTTTAAGGCCCTGTCCCATTTCTCCCCCCTTAAAACCTCCACTTGGTTTGGAGTGCCCTCAACAGTAGATCTTCCACTTCGTTTTGAGCCTGCATCGGACCTCACTACGTTTTGAGGGTTGATTATAAGGGCAAAATAGCACTCCCCCTTAGCTCCCTACAGTAATGGGACACCCTACCCCTACACGAGAACGCGCAAAATATAGGGTTAGGGCAAAAATCTAGGGTTAGGGGAGGTATTGGGACGGGGCCTAAATATGAGTGGTGATGAGGGGTGATATCATGCTTTTTCCACTTTCCACTTTACTTTAGACTGTTATATGATGTATGTATACATGTTTTACGTCTGCTAAGCTAGAAAATCTCAGAGCCAGAGAACGCCCCTTAATAAGTGTGTGAAACAGCTGGTTTGTCTCAAACTTTCCTTCCGTACAGTGTGACGTCAGACTGTGCTGAAGTGCAGAAGTCCCGCCTCCCGGCTAACCCGCAATGTTTACAACTTCTCTTACAAGGGGGTTGAATGTGCCGACACACGTGCAAAGAGCTCGACCAATCACAGCAGACTGGGCTACTCTGGAGGCGGGCCTTAAAGCGACATGATACAAAACAGAACGTTTTTGAAAGACGCTGAAATTGTTTTTGCAGAAATTTACAGTATGGGAATTATAAGAGGTATTTCTAGCATGCAGGCATGTAACCCCATTCTAGTAGTACCGCCAAATGCAATTATCAACCCCAGAAAGAAGCATGATATGAGATCCTTAAGTCAGATATGTGGGACCTATTTCTTGGGTGGCCGTCTTCCCCCCCCCCGCCCCCCCCCCAACACCTCACCGAACGTCAGAAGGGAGCGCGTCACGTGACCCACCTGCAGCCTCTTCATGGTCTGGGAGTCCTGGTCGGCCTTCACCTTGCAGGCCACCAGCAGCTGGGCGGTGGACGCCGCCACCTGCTTGGCCGAGGAGATGAGCTTCTCCTCGCTGGCGTGGCCCTGCACCGCCGAGTTGGCCGCCTCACACAGGTTGCTGGTGGCAGCTGCCACCATGCGGGCCTGGGGGGGGAGGGGGGGGGGGGGGGGAAGAGGAGGGGGGAGGGGGGAGGAGGGAGTGAGGGGTGAGATGTGGAATCGGTGTCTGATTGTAAACGGCAGCACACGCTAGGCCAGGGCGATATGGTTGAAAGACGTATCACGATATAACTTGATCATATTGATGGATATCGATCACTATTGATCATTTTAATGACCTAAAAACACTGGGACTTACCATGCTGGATTTAAACACTTGTGTTTAACACTTAATACGACCTTCCACTGTTCTTCACTGATAAATACTCCAACGTCGACACAACAATGAAAAACACTCAAATATTGTAGATAAGGATGGAACCGTGTCTGTGCTAGATTCAGTGGTCCCGTCTCTTATCGTTATATATTGAACATGTCTTAAATTGATATTGATCAAAAGTCTACCACGATACGATCAGTCATCGTTCCACTGCCCAGGCGTAGGACTGTCCGGGAGGCTTACCGCTGAGATGAGGCCGTGGGACCACTGGCCGTCGTCCACCGCGTTGGCCCTGATGACGCCCACCTGCGGAGAGAACCACAACGGCTCAGCGACAGGGCTCCTGGGCACAACAACGCCGCTCGCCTCAACGCCGCGGCTGCTGCACTCGACGGCGCCCCCCCCCCCCCCCCCCCACCCCCACCCCCACCCCCCGGACTCACCTTCCCCTGGGCCACCAGCTCCCTCTGAGCCGCCGACGCCGCCTTCACCAGCGCACTGGTCGCCGCGGCGATCGACTTGGCCGCCTCCAGGATCTGCTCCTCGAAGTTCAGGCTCTCGTCCGCTTCCTGTAGGAGACGCCGCAGACGTGAACGCGAGAACCGACGGCGACCGGACGTCACACACGTCACACCGTTGTGAGGGGTCTCCATCGACGCGTGTGCCGTTAAACAAAGGGACTGAGTCACGGGACAGGTGGCTTCATGTGAGGTGACTTTAGGCCCGGTCCCGTTTCTCTGCCCTTAACAAGAGCACTTGCTTTGAGTGCCCTTAGCTGCAAGTCAGCCCCCGAGCTCGCTAGCGTTCAAGGGTTGATTTTAAGCATTGGGACACCCTACGCCTTCGCGGGAACACGCAAAATCTAGGGTTAGGGCTCAAATCTAGGGTTAGGGCTCAAATCTAGGGTTAGGGCTCAAATCTAGGGTTAGGGGGAGAATCTAGGGTTAGGGGGAGAATCTAGGGTTAGGGCTCAAATCTAGGGTTAGGGCTCAAATCTAGGGTTAGGGCTCAAATCTAGGGTTAGGGGGAGAATCTAGGGTTAGGGGGAGAATCTAGGGTTAGGGCTCAAATCTAGGGTTAGGGCTCAAATCTAGGGTTAGGGGGAGAATTGGGACAGGGCCTTAGTGATGTCTTTGGATCACTGTCTTTGATGAGTGGGTAGGGGAAAGGTATCTTAAGAACAAGGTGGTGGTGACACAGTGAGGCTAGGCAGGTGAGGGTGAGGGTGAGGGTGAGGGTGAGGGGGAGGGGGAGGGTGAGGGTGAGGGGGAGGGGGAGGGGGAGGGTCACCTTGGGCTTGGTCCGCGGTCGCAGCTGCTCCAGCTTCTTGGCGGCCGCCTCGATGGCGGCGGCGGCGCCCAGGAGCTCGTTCTCAGCGATGACGGTGGGGTCTTCAGGGTCCACCCACTCTGTACCTGGAACCAGTCAGCACACCAGTATAACGAACCAGTCAGCACACCAGTATAACGAACCAGTCAGCACACCAGTATAATGAACCAGTCAGCACACCAGTATAATGAACCAGTCAGCACACCAGTATAACGAACCAGTCAGCACACCAGTATAACGAACCAGTCAGCACACCAGTATAACGAACCAGTCAGCACACCAGTATAACGAACCAGTCAGCACACCAGTATAACGAACCAGTCAGCACACCAGTATAACGAACCAGTCAGCACACCAGTATAACGAACCAGTCAGCACACCAGTATAACGAACCAGTCAGCACACCAGTATAATGAACCAGTCAGCACACCAGTATAACGAACCAGTCAGCACACCAGTATAACGAACCAGTCAGCACACCAGTATAATGAACCAGTCAGCACACCAGTATAATGAACCAGTCAGCACACCAGTATAATGAACCAGTCAGCACACCAGTATAATGAACCAGTCAGCACACCAGTATAATGAACCAGTCAGCACACCAGTATAATGAACCAGTCAGCACACCAGTATAATGAACCAGTCAGCACACCAGTATAACGAACCAGTCAGCACACCAGTATAATGAACCAGTCAGCACACCAGTATAATGAACCAGTCAGCACACCAGTATAATGAACCAGTCAGCACACCAGTATAATGAACCAGGCACGCCCATTCTTATTCATAAAACCAGTCAGTACACTAAGTTAAAGAACCAGGTCCACGTAAGGTATGAAGGTAAGGTATTAAGATAAGGTATGAAAGTAAAGTATTAAGGTAAGATATTAAGGTAAGGTATTAAGATAAGGTATGAAAGTAAAGTATTAAGGTAAGATATTAAGGTAAGGTATTAAGATAAGGTATGAAAGTAAAGTATTAAGGTAAGATATTAAGGTAAGGTATGAAGGTAAGGTATTAAGATAAGGTATGAAAGTAAAGTATTAAGGTAAGATATTAAGGTAAGGTATGAAGGTAAGGTATTAAGATAAGGTATGAAGATAAGGTATGAAGATAAGGTATGAAAGTAAAGTATTAAGGTAAGATATTAAGGTAAGGTATGAAGGTAAGGTATTAAGATAAGGTATGAAAGTAAAGTATTAAGGTAAGATATTAAGGTAAGGTATGAAGGTAAGGTATGAAGATAAGGTATGAAAGTAAAGTATTAAGGTAGGATATTAAGGTAAGGTATGAAGATAAGGTATGAAGATAAGGTATGAAAGTAAAGTATTAAGGTAGGATATTAAGGTAAGGTATGAAGATAAGGTATTAAGATAAGGTATGAAGGTAAGGTATTAAGATAAGGTATTAAGTTAAAGTATGAAAGTAAAGTATTAAGGTAAGATATTAAGGTAAAGTATTAAGGTAAGGTACTAAGATAAGGTATGAAAGTAAAGTATTAAGGTAAGGTATTAAGGTAAGGAATGAAGGCAAGGTATTAAGGTAAGGTATTCAGGTAGGTATTAAGGTAAGGAAATAAGGAAAGGTATAAAGGAAAGGCCTTAAGGAAAGGTATAAAGGAAAGGCCTTAAGGAAAGGTATAAAGGAAAGGCCCCTTAAGGCCCCGCTGAGGCCCCTTAAGGCCCCGGTCAGGCCCCTCTGAGGCCCTGGTCAGGCCCCTTAAGGCCCCTTAAGGCCCCTCTGAGGCCCTGGTCAGGCCCCTTAAGGCCCCGGTCAGGCCCCGGTCAGGCCCCTCTGAGGCCCCTCTGAGGCCCTGGTCAGGCCCCGGTCAGGCCCCTCTGAGGCCCCGGTCAGGCCCCTTAAGGCCCCGGTCAGGCCCCTTAAGGCCCCTCTGAGGCCCTGGTCAGGCCCCTCTGAGGCCCCGGTCAGGCCCCGGTCAGGCCCTGGTCAGGCCCTGGTCAGGCCCCTTAAGGCCCCTCTGAGGCCCCTTAAGGCCCCTCTGAGGCCCTGGTCAGGCCCCTTAAGGCCCCTTAAGGCCCCGTACCTTTCATGGCCTCGGCGGCCTGGATGAGCTCCGTCACGGAGCCGGCCACGCGCTTGGAGTAGACGGCCAGCTGCTGCTTCAGCTCTGGGGTGGGCTTCTGGATGATCTGTGACGGCCAATTCAGCACATTTAGACCAGAGCCGCTCCGCCTGACAGCCAGCGCTCGGCACAGCGGGCGTGGGGGGGGCGGTGTGACGCCCCGACCGCCACGCCGCGCCGGCGGCGGGGGTAACACAGTACGGCGGCAGTTAGCGCAGCAGAAACACCGTCTAGTCAGATTACAGAAATAGATACAAAAGGTCGAGGGAGTCTTTTCTCCGTTTAAGCGGTACCTTAAGACGTTGCCTTGGTTCCTCAGCTCTGAGCACCCTCACGGGCCATAAGACCTCATGATTCCTCAAAGGGACATTCAGGCGTTGTTAAAAATTGTATAAATTATCCTATTTTATATCTTAATTTGGCTCAAACTATTTGTTTTATAGGTAGGTATATGTATGAGATGGGCCATGTTCTATAGGTTTTGGATAAGAGACTGTTCTATAGAGCTATAGGCTGTGGATTAGAGACTGTTCTATAGAGCTATAGGCTGTGGATTAGAGACTGTTCTATAGTATAGAGCTATAGGCTGTGGATTAGAGACTGTTCTATAGAGCTATAGGCTGTGGATTAGAGACTGTTCTATAGAGCTATAGGTTTTAGATTAGAGGCTGTTCTATAGAGCTATAGGTTTTAGATTAGAGACTGTTCTATAGTATAGAGCTATAGGTTTTAGATTAGAGGCTGTTCTATAGAGCTATAGGTTTTAGATTAGAGACTGTTCTATAGTATAGAGCTATAGGTTTTAGATTAGAGGCTGTTCTATAGAGCTATAGGCTGTGGATTAGAGACTGTTCTATAGTATAGAGCTATAGGCTGTGGATTAGAGACTGTTCTATAGTATAGAGCTATAGGCTGTGGATTAGAGACTGTTCTATAGTATAGAGCTATAGGCTGTGGATTAGAGACTGTTCTATAGTATAGAGCTATAGGCTGTGGATTAGAGACTGTTCTATAGAGCTATAGGCTGTGGATTAGAGACTGTTCTATAGAGCTATAGGCTGTGGATTAGAGACTGTTCTATAGTATAGAGCTATAGGCTGTGGATTAGAGACTGTTCTATAGAGCTATAGGCTGTGGATTAGAGACTGTTCTATAGAGCTATAGGCTGTGGATTAGAGACTGTTCTATAGTATAGAGCTATATGTTTTAGATTAGAGACTGTTCTACATACTGTTCTAGCTACAGGCTTTGGAGCATCTCCAGCAGTGGTCTCAGGACATGCCCTTTGATTGTTGTGGGTCTGTGTGTTCTGCCAGCACGCGACAGGTGCGCTGTGTGTCTCACAACAGAGGTATGCTGCGCTCAAGTTCACTCAGATGTGTTTCCGTAAAAGGACGCCGGAGGCCGGTGACGTCGGCCACAGAACTCTGTGGAATGGCCAAACAGAATACCGCATAACAGACACTAAGTGTACCGAACTATTGGCTTTTGACACACAGGCAGGGTGTCGAGTGATTGTTAATACAGACGAGCCATCTAGGACCGTTCCATGCGAGCTGTTCACCAGGCAATGGAAGGGATTTACTTACAGTCCCGGCATTTGTTTAAAAGATAATCTTTTTTTTTTTTACGTTAAAGCATATTGTGTATTTCATTACATGTAAAACAATGTATTATTGTTAATGCTATTCTGTAAAGTGCTTAAAGGTAGGGTAGGACATTTATTTTAGAAGCACTTTTTGTTTCAATTCTCTTTACATCCCGAAAGCAATCAGTGAATCAAATGAGTCTTCCTAAAGGCTAGGCAGACCTACAGCTAAAGCCAGGGCGCTAGTCACCGGATTCAGCGGAGTGGGTTTGGAGGAAGGCCTGAAGGGAGAGGTGGGACTTTTTCAGATGGATACTTACAAAACCAAACTTACAAGTAGTCATCTCACAGATGCTAATAATGAATAAATAAATGCTGTTAGGTCACTATATATCACCGAATGCGGTCACAAAATCGCGACGGAGCCTATGGCCACTGATGAAAGCCCTTGCATTTGCAATATTAGGAATGTTTTGCACTGGGTATCGGTGTCAAGGGACAGTGGAGGGGACAGTGGAGGGGACAGAGGGACAGTAGAGGGAAAGAGGGACAGTAGAGGGACAGTAGAGGGACAGTAGAGGGAAAGAGGGACAGTAGAGGGACAGTAGAGGGACAGTAGAGGGACAGTGGAGGGACAGTAGAGGGACAGTGGAGGGGACAGAGGGACAGTAGAGGGACAGTGGAGGGGACAGTGGAGGGACAGTAGAGGGACAGTAGAGGGACAGTAGAGGGGACAGTGGAGGGACAGTAGAGGGACAGTAGAGGGACAGAGGGACAGTAGAGGGACAGATGGACATTGGCGGGACAGTGGAGGGACAGTGGAGGGACAGTAGAGGGACAGAGGGACAGTGGAGGGACAGTAGAGGGACAGAGGGACAGTAGAGGGACAGTAGAGGGACAGTAGAGGGACAGTGGAGGGGACAGAGGGACAGTAGAGGGACAGAGGGACAGTGGAGGGACAGAGGGACAGTGGAGGGACAGTAGAGGGACAGTAGATGGACAGTGGAGGGACAGTAGAGGGACAGTGGAGGGACAGTAGAGGGACAGTGGAGGGACAGTGGAGGGACAGTGGAGGGACAGTAGAGGGACAGAGGGACAGTGGAGGGGACAGTAGATGGACAGTGGAGGGACAGTGGAGGGACAGTGGAGGGACAGAGGGACAGTGGAGGGACAGTAGAGGGGACAGTGGAGGGACAGTAGAGGGACAGTAGAGGGACAGTAGAGGGACAGTGATGTGTTTTAGAGTGATGTGGTTCTCCCACTGAGAGGGTAGACGCTGTGTGTGGAGCACTGTTTTACGCTCTTGGCTAGCGTTTTGAGGAAACTATTCAGATCTTCGGCCTGACAAACAGATTGACGACTACAGACGATGAAACTTCCACAGCACGTGCAAACCAAAGATAACAAACTGTGAGTGACTTATCTCTGTTTGGGAGTCTGGGAAGCCATGGAAGTGAGGTCCAAAAACAATACTTGCAATTACCGCTTATGGCCATAGGTGTCGCCAAAGTGTGAGTGTGCGTGATAGTCTCCGTGTGCTTGTGTGTGTGCTTGTGTGTCTGTGTGTGTGTGCTTGTGTGTCTGCTTGTGTGTGTGTGTGTGTGTGTGCTTGTGTGTCTGTATGTGTGTGTGTGTGTTTGCATGTGTGTGTCTGCGTGTGTGTGTGTGTATGCGTCTGTGTGTCTGTCTGTGCGCGTGTCTGTGTGTCCGTCTGTGCGCGCGTCTGTGTGTCTGTCTGTGCGCGTGCGCGTGTATGTGTGTGTGTGTGTGTGTGTGTGTGTGTGTGTGTGTGTGTGTGTGTGTGTGTGTGTGTGTGTGTGTACGTGTGTGTACGTGTGTGTTTGCGTGTGCGTGTGTGTGTGTGTGTGTGTGTGTGTGTGTGTGTCAGTGCGTGTGTGTGTGTGTGTGCGTGTGCGTGTGTGTATCTCACCACTAACACGTGCTCCAGCAGGGCCAGGTATCCGACGGCGGACTCCTTCCCGTAGCGCAGCGCTCTGAGCTGGACGTCCTGGTTCACCTCTGGGTGGTAGGCTGCTTGCTGCACATCAACATTACAACGGTTCACTGGTCGGTACAGTGATATCCCTCTACAAGGACCACCTTAACACTGCATGACAAACAAGTCTCACTTGTTCAGAGTTCACCTAGACTCTGCGTAGCCTCCCCCTCCCACCCCTCTTTACGCACTTGTTGTACGTTGTACATCCTGGCACTTAATGTACACACTTATTGTATGTTGTACGTCTTAACACTTAATGTACACACTTATTGTATGTTGTACGTCTTAACACTTAATGTACACACTTATTGTATGTTGTACGTCTTAACACTTAATGTACACACTTATTGTATGTTGTCATACGTCATGGCAATTGTTGGTGCTTGGCATTTGTTCTATGAACATCCTTACTGTATAACAAGATATTGTTTCTCCTTCTTCTAACAAATGTAATTATTGTACGTCGCTTTTCGTCTGCTAAATGCCCTAAATGTAAAATGTAAATCGAACACAAGGAATTACGACTAAATGTTACAGGTCCCTCATCTGATTCTTCCCTGGTTGTTAATAACGGTACGATCTGCTCCATGTACGCCTGTGCTCTGCCTGTGCTCTGCCTGTGCTCTGCCTGTGCTCTGCCTGTGCTCTGCCTGTGTTCTGCCTGTGCTCTGCCTGTGCTCTGCCTGTGCTCTGCCTGTGTTCTGCCTGTGCTCTGCCTGTGCTCTGCCTGTGCTCTGCCTGTGTTCTGCCTGCTCACCTTGCAGGAGTGCAGCATGTCGGCGATGGCGCAGCGGCTGAGGTTCGCCGTGGCGATGACGTCCTCCTGCCGGCACGAGTTCCCGGCGGCCACCGCCTTGGCCGTTGCCATGGTGATGCCCTTGGTCTTGCGGATGAACTCCTCGGGCGTGGCCGTCTTGGGCGGCGGGTCGGGGCTGTTGAACACCTGAGCAGACAGAGGGGCGGTCAGTGGGACGCCGGCCTTACGGCTGAGAGACACATCACCACATGACGTGATCATACTGATCCATAGCTAGTGATCATTGGAATGACCTAAAAACACTGGGACTTACCACGCTGGATTTAAACACTTGTGTTTAACTCTTAATATGACCTTCCACTGTTCTTCACTGATAAATACTCCAACGTCGACACAACAATGAAAAACACTCAAATATTGTAAATAAGGATGGAACCGTGTCTGTGTAACAAACCCAGCTGTTAGATCCGGTGGTCCCGTCTCTTATCGATATATATCGAACATGTTTTATATTGATATTGATCAAAAGTCTACCACGATATGATCATTTATTGTTTTATTGCCGGTTCTGTAGGTGAATGTTCAGGAGCAGTGGGTGAGTGTGGTCTTTAAGCGTTATAACGAGCGATGTTGGATATGAAACGCACCACACAGCGTGGCTTTATGCTATAATAGTCCTAGAGGCGTAACCCTCTCTCGGATGTGGACATCAAAATCAACCGCTGCCCAGACGGAGCTTCAAACTAACACAACCACCTCGCTGCCGGTGCCTCCATCGGGACGCCAAAATAACTGCTTAGCAGCAGAGTAGGATCGCCCCAAACCGGTGGGCCAAGTCAAAAAAAGATTCTTTTTCTATGATTACTATGTTGACCATACAAGCCCGTTGGAACCCGACCGTTAATAAAAGGAACGCGGGAGGTGACGGGCGGACTCACAGCCAGCTCCTGTTTGATGTGTTCAATAGTGGCCTCCAGGCCTCGGGTCCCCTTCGTGGCCTCGTCCTCCACCGCCTTCACCGTCTTCAGGAGCAGCGTGACGTTAGTCACCATGACCTGCAGAGAGACAGTCCTTTAGAAACGGCCGACGCACAGAGAGCTGACTCCCTGGAGGTCAACCCCCCCCGGGGGGGAGCTGAGGGCTCCTCGTGTTGCGGGCCGCCGGAGGGGGTGTGACCTTGGCAGAGTTCTTGAGCTGCAGCATGGCCGGGTCGTCGTGGGGCTTGCCCGCCGCCCCCTTGGTGGCGCGGATCAGGTCCGACAGCGCCTTGGCCACGTCCTTCACCGCGTTGATCAGGACCACCTGGGGGAGACCAGACACAGGGGTGAGACCAGCACACAGGGGTGAGACCAGCACACAGGGGGAGACCAGCACACAGAGGGAGACCAGCACAGAGGGAGACCAGACACAGGGGTGAGACCAGCACACAGAGGGAGACCAGCACACAGGGGGAGACCAGCACAGAGGGGGAGACCAGCACACAGGGGGAGACCAGACACAGGGGGGAGACCAGCACACAGGGGGGAGACCAGCACAGAGGGGAGACCAGACACAGAGGGAGACCAGCACACAGGGGGAGACCAGACACAGGGGGAGACCAGCACACAGGGGGAGACCAGCACACAGGGGTGAGACCAGCACACAGGGGGAGACCAGCGCACAGAGGGAGACCAGCACAGAGGGAGACCAGACACAGGGGTGAGACCAGCACACAGAGGGAGACCAGCACACAGGGGGAGACCAGCACAGAGGGGGAGACCAGCACACAGGGGGAGACCAGACACAGGGGGGAGACCAGCACACAGGGGGGAGACCAGCACAGAGGGGAGACCAGACACAGAGGGAGACCAGCACACAGGGGGAGACCAGACACAGGGGGAGACCAGCACACAGGGGGAGACCAGCACACAGGGGTGAGACCAGACACAGGGGTGAGACCAGCACACAGGGGTGAGACCAGCACAGGGGGAGACCAGCACACAGGGGGAGACTAGACACAGGGGGAGACCAGACACAGAGGGGAGACCAGCGCACAGGGGGAGACCAGCGCACAGAGGGAGACCAGACACAGGGGGAGACTAGACACAGGGGGAGACCAGACACAGAGGGGAGACCAGACACAGGGGGAGACCAGCACACAGGGGGAGACCAGACACAGGGGGAGACCAGCACACAGGGGGAGACCAGACACAGGGGTGAGACCAGCACACAGGGGGAGACCAGACACAGGGGGGAGACCAGACACAGGGGGAGACCAGCACACAGGGGGAGACCAGACACAGGGGGAGACCAGCACACAGGGGGAGACCAGACACAGGGGTGAGACCAGCGCACAGGGGGGAGACCAGCACACAGGGGGAGACCAGCACACAGGGGGAGACCAGCACACAGGGGGAGACCAGACACAGGGGTGAGACCAGCGCACAGGGGGAGACCAGACACAGGGGTGAGACCAGCACACAGGGGTGAGACCAGCACACAGGGGGAGACCAGCACACAGGGGGAGACCAGACACAGAGGGGAGACCAGCACACAGGGGGAGACCAGACACAGGGGTGAGACCAGCACACAGAGGGGAGACCAGCACACAGAGGGAGACCAGACACAGGGGGAGACCAGCACACAGGGGGAGACTAGACACAGGGGGAGACCAGACACAGGGGTGAGACCAGCGCACAGGGGGAGACCAGACACAGGGGTGAGACCAGCACACAGGGGTGAGACCAGCACACAGGGGGAGACCAGCACACAGGGGGAGACCAGCACACAGAGGGAGACCAGCACACAGGGGTGGGACCGACACAGGGGGAGACCAGCACACAGAGGGAGACCAGACACAGGGGTGAGACCAGCACAGGGGTGAGACCAGCACAGGGGGGAGACCAGACACAGTTGCATTACGTGACACTAGGAAGCAGTACCAAAGCCGTGATTGGTCGGCGAGCACCGATCCAGAGAGCGAGCCGTCACCAGATAACCTTCTCCGTCTCGTAGCAGAACCCACCTGCGTCTCGGGGTCCTCGGAGCCCAGGCTGGCCGCTCCCAGCTTCACCACGTCGGCCAGCTTGGTGATGGTGAGCACCGAGGACTGGGCGGCCTGGGCCAGCTTCTCCTGGCTGGCCCCCGCCCCCGACACCAGCAGCTTGGTGTCCTCCACCAGCGCCTTGGCCGTCTTCAGGATGTGCTCTCTGTGAGGGAGGGGGCGTACGCTCAGCGTGGGGTCGAGGGACTTTGAACAGATCAGTGGCTGCAGCTCTGTGGACGTGTTGGACTAAACATCTGGCCCGTGTCACGACTCTGGTGCCCAGAAAGAGTCAACCCTCCTTTCGTTGTTGCCGATATAAAAGTTGCATTTAGTTCAATCAGAAAGAGAGTTGATTACACAGAGAGCATCGTACTATAATACTACATGATCATAATCATAATTAACACCCCCGCATCAGGCCATGCGATAGTGTGTCAGTTCTTTGGACGTCATTGTATTGCATACTTTCCTGTGCATCATGAAACATTGTTGAGTTCCTTTCAAATATACCCCAAACACCATCTTGATGGACTAAATATTTGCGTGGCTTTTCCAACGCTGACCTGTGGTCGGCGAAGGTCTCCGAGTTCTCCCTGTTGAGGCTCCCCGCCGTGGCGAACATGATGGTGGTGTCCAGGTCGGCGATGATGCCAGAGACCGCGCTGGCCGCGGTGATGCAGGCCTGGGTGCCACGGTTACCAGCTTGGAGAGACGCCAGCACATGGGACACCTGGGAGGAGAGACGGGGACGGTGAACACATTATGACACGATCTGGAAAAAAAAACGGAAACTTTCAATTTGACGCGTGCAGGCAACGTGAAGTCACAGCTTCAAAGGTTTAAAAGGACACCCGGTTGAGCTCGTCCGCCGAATCACGTTTACATTTAGGTGATTTTTGACACTTTTATCCAAAGCGACTTACAACCAGTCACTCACACATAAATGGTAAATGGTCCTCATTTATACAGCGCTTTTATCCAAAGCGCTTTACAGTGTTGACTGACATTCACCCATTCATGCACACATTCACACACCGACGGCGGAGTCGACCACGCAGGGCGACAGCCAGAGGGTCAGGAGCAATTAAGATGAGGGCGTCTCGCTCAGGGACACCACGACACTTAGGAGGAGCCGGGGATCGAACCAGCGACCTTGCGGTTACCGTTCACACAATCACACAGCGACGGCGGAGTCGACCACGCACCTTCTCAGACACTTTGCGGGCGCTCTCGATCAGCTCCTTCTTGGTGAACATGTCGTTGGGGCTGCACTGCAGCGCCCCGGCCTTGGTCACCAGGCCGGTGCAGGAGAAGCCCAGCTCCCCCACCTTCTTGATGATGTGTGAACCGATCTGAGGAGACAGACACACCGTTGTAGAGACACACACACAGAGCAGGGGAGGTGATCACAGAGGAGATGGACAGGGTGGTCAGAATGGGATCGGTAGGGTGCCATGATTGTGTCCCATTTACCTCTTCGTTCTCGGCGGTGATGGCTGCGTATTTAGCCTCGTGGGCCAAGTCTCCGAACTCGTTGGTGATTTGATTGGCCAGGCCCCCGAGGTCGTCTGGGTTCGTGTTGGACTTTGTCACCTGGGGAAATACAGAATCAAACATAACATGAGTCCAGTCTCTGCAAAGATTTCCAATTGCTGCACAAGTGTGCCTTCGGCTTTTAGGTCGGCTTTTCCTTAATTAAAAGCCGCAAAATTATCTTTTGTTGCTTGTATTCAGCAATGATACACAACGGAATAAAAGAAACCTTTCAAATTTTTTTTTTTTTTAATGTTTCGCGAACACACACACACGAAAAACTCAGCGCGACTTCACCGGAGGTTTCTATCTTCTCCAGTTGCTAAGGAGACCAACCACCCATGAACACATCAGCCTCCAGACGCCGTGCAGGAGGTACGGGTCATGTATGTCTGAACGGGGGTCCGTCTCACCATCTCCTGCACCGTCACGGCGATGGCCTTGGCGGTGCGGACCATGGTGGTCTGATAGTCGACGAAGTTGCCGTCGGGGTCGCCCACGTTGGGGTCCTCCATCTTGTTGATGGACTGCGTGATGGAGTCCACCATGCCGCCGACGGCGCCCGCCGCCCCCGCCACCTCCGACAGCGTGGCCCCCAGGTCGTCCACCGCCTCCTTCATCATCTGCACCGACTCCTCCAGGGCCTCCTGCGTGTGGGCCGCCTGAGGAGAGCACAGAACAACGTTTGGCCTCCGGACCCGTCCACCACTGGTCCACCACTGGTCCACCACTGGTCCACCACTGGTCCACCACTGGTCCACCACTGGTCCACCACTGACCAGGCTCAACACAGTTCAGTATTGATTCTAAATCCCAATGTGTTGGCGTAGGCAAGCCAAGGCAACTTTATTTATATAGCACTTTTCATACACAAGGCAGACTCAAAGTGCTTCACGCATAAACACTGTCATCAAATATCATAATAATAAAAATAATTGATTACATGGCTCTTCTCAAAGTACAATAAAAGGCCGTGGCGTTTGAGCACAGCCCTTGACAGTGTGCGTGGTGCTGACCTTGGGGTTGCCGCCGGCCTCCTTGGCCGTGTAGAGCATCTGCAGTGCGGACTCTGCCAGGGTCTTGGTCTGGTCCAACACCGCCATTTGCTGCTGGCTGCTGACGATCTTAGACGCTGTGCCAATAGCCGCCATTATCAGAGGCTCAAAGTACCGGGCCATCTGAGACACCTGAGGAAGACAACGTTTGAAAGGTTTTAATATCGAGAAGTCACAGTATAAGAACATAGAATAGACACAAATAAAAAAAAACATTTGAAAGGTGTTTTTTTAACGCAAGATTAAAGGTTTTTTTTATTATTATTTAAATGATGGACAGTGTTACATTGCCTGAGAGAGGATTTGCAAGGGTGAATGACAAGTGAGTGTTAGTGTGAAATTGAACACTACACTATATGGCAATGTTGTTTTCAATAAAAAAACATTTGCACAAAGCAAGCCGATCCACTTTTCCATGTTGAGCATTAAAATGAGAAAACAAAAATAATGGGACATTTAGAATAGATAAAAATGTGCAATTAATTGCGATTTATCGCAAGTTAACTATGACATTAATGCGATTAATCGCGATTAAATATTTAAATTGTTTGACTGCACTAGTTATAATCTATTGTCCATCTGTATTCTTGTTTTTTATTTGTATGTTGTAGGGCGTCTTTGAAAAAGAGAGCCTGCTCTGAATGGCCTTCCCTGAATAAATGAAGGTTGCAGAACAGAGACCGGCGCTGTGGGGCTACCTTGTGTCCCAGGTGAGGCCTCAGAGTGGGCGGGGCTACCTTGTGTCCCAGGTGAGGCCTCAGAGTGGGCGGGGCTACCTTGTGTCCCAGGTGCGAGGCCTCAGAGTGGGCGGGGCTACCTTGTGTCCCAGGTGAGAGGCCTCAGAGTGGGCGGGGCTACCTTGTGTCCCAGGTGAGGCCTCAGAGTGGGCGGGGCTACCTTGTGTCCCAGGTGCGAGGCCTCAGAGTGGGCGGGGCTACCTTGTGTCCCAGGTGAGAGGCCTCAGAGTGGGCGGGGCTACCTTGTGTCCCAGGTGAGGCCTCAGAGTGGGCGGGGCTACCTTGTGTCCCAGGTGAGGCCTCAGAGTGGGCGGGGCTTACCTTGTGTCCCAGGTGAGGCCTCAGAGTGGGCGGGGCTACCTTGTGTCCCAGGTGAGGCCTCAGAGTGGGCGGGGCTACCTTGTGTCCCAGGTGAGGCCTCAGAGTGGGCGGGGCTTACCTTGTGTCCCAGGTGCGAGGCCTCAGAGTGGGCGGCGATGGCCACCGGCTCGATGAGGTTGCTGATCTCGTGGACGGACGTCATCATCTGCTCCTGGAGAGCCTGCCACGCGGAGACACACAGACGCTCAGATCACCCACTCGCTCCGCGTGCATTGTCCCTCACCACAGGCGCTGGTGTGCGCCTGGCGGTCGTTGTGCGGGCGGGTTTACCTCCTGGGAGATGTCCTCTCTGGGGCTGAGCTGCTGGCTGATGGCGGCGAGGGAGGCCTGGTCCACCTCACGGATACAACTGTTGAGGACGTCAATGGCCTCGTCGCACTCCCTCTGGCCAGGCGCCTTCTCCCTACACACGCACACACACACGCACACGCACACACACGGTAAAAGGTGTTGCATGTAAGCCTTGAGGGCTATTATTTGAGTGAGGCCTAGCCGGCCATCAGAGTTCCTGAGTGAAATGTGTGCTTCATGGATTGCGGGGAAAAGTATTACAATTATTTCTGTAATTAAATTTGTTTTTTTTATATAATTCTATACTAATAAACAAAAAAATGTAATTTTCTAAACTACAATGAGTTTGGTCTGTACGTCATGTGGGCCTCTTGCAGGCGTGCAGGCGTGCGCGGGGCGGTACCTCATGTTGGTGATGAGCTTCTTGATGGAGTCCGACACGGTCCTGGAGTGACCGGCCAGCACCGACCACCGCGGGGGGTCTTTGGGGTTGACGGCCAGGGAGCGGGCCGTCTGGATCAGCCCCGTGGAGCTCTCCAGCATGGTCCTGGCCGCCGCCACGATGGGCTCCATGGACGCCAGGCCCTGGGGGGGACGCGCCGTGGACGTGAGCGGGCGATGGATGGACGGTTTACATCCCGGCATCGTTGATTACTTAGCTGATTCTGATTGGTCAATAAGATTCCAACGAACTTCGATACCACTGCTTTGCAGAATACCTGATTCTGATTGGTCATTAACGTTCTTCGGAGGAGGTGTTGCGGCCGAGGTTGCATAGCAACCGCAGCTTCGCCTCGGCAACATCACTGGACGACATGGCGTCCATTATTCTGAATATTACGCGGCTCTTCTCAACGCTGTGGAACGCTCGTTTACTTGCATGGGCCTTCCTGACTTCAGGCAGTCAATTGTTTTTTGATAATTACCGTTGCTAAGCATATAATGACCGTTGCTAAGCATATAATGACCGCTGTCAAGGAAAGTGGAGTGATTCATTCATTCATTCAGTCTTTCTTATCACTCCGCAAGTAGTCCAGTAACTTATCAACCCCAGCGAATTTGGTTGCTAAGCGACGTCAACGTCTTTGGCAGACTATTTCTCTGCTGATCAACACTACCGATGGTAATTGTAGAAAGACACACCGTGTGAAGTGTGTGTGTCGCCAGTCATTATCGGGAAAATAAGCCCCTTCAGGGCGAACCAGACTTATTTCCCGATAATGACGGCGTTCTATACATTATCCCTTACATAACGGGGCAGAGGCCTGTTCGCAGATCATCTAATTGGCTAATGGCCGCGTTCCATCTCTGACAAAATAAAGTCTGTAAATCAACCCAGGAGCTAGCTCTAACCACAACACACACAGTGCACAAGGGCAGAGGGAACAGTGTGTTGTTGAAGAGGTGCAACATGTGAGCTGCTGGTACCTCAGGGCTGATCTGCGCCGGGACACTAGCGAACTCTGGGTTGGAGGCGAAGGCGGTCAGGTTGTCCACCGCCTCGATCAGCGGCCCGGTCGCCGCTTTGCACTTTTCTCGGTTCTCGGGGTTAAAAGCGCCGTCCAGAGCCTGCAAAGGAACGCACACACACACTATAACTCCACACATAGAGCTAATGCAGCGCACACATTTTAACTACACACAATAAGCTAATGCAGCACACGCATTTAAAGTCTGTGTTGCAGGGTTAATTTTCCAACAAATTTGTGCAATTTGCTTGTTGGTAATAAACATTTAAACAGTTATCCATTGTATTTAATGTTGTTGGGTATCACAAAACAGAATTTAATACGAAAAAGAAGGTACGATTTTAGTGGTTTGCAATTGATTCTCATTTCCCCCACAATGCATTGCATGACGTCACGTTGGGGAGACAACAGACTGAGGCCCCATCGAGCCCCTTGAGAGTAGAGACTAGTAAGAGTGTTCAGCAGATTATACAGATCAATAGATAAATACATAGATATATATATAGATAGCCTAGATAGATAGATAGTCTATTCAAGTATTTATTATTGCCAAACGACAACAAGTCTGACTGGACATACACAAAAGACATCACATTAAAACTAGACACATGCGTTGATAGATGGATATAGATAAATATATTATATGTTATATATAAATATTTTTGGCCAAGCGGAGCCGAGAAGAAGGACGTAATGTTGAGAAGTCATCCTAAAAACGGATAGCAAGCGAAAGCTAAACCAGAGTGTATCACTCACACACGTTGGGTCCATTCTAACTTAAGGTAAGAGGCTATTTAAATCTCTGCAGTGACTGAATGTTGATGATAGAACTGATTGTTGTGCATAAGATGAGTGCGACTGTGCGATGTGTCCTTTCCGGCTTTGCACTACTGCATTGCTAATTGTGGTTGTGGTTTTAGTGAAGCAGTCTAGCCTTGAAGTTGGAGTGATTGTGTACGCGCGTGCGAGAGTGAGAGAGAGCACATCCGCCGTGGTGATGTTTGGACGAATGTGCTTTGTGTGTCAGTGATGTATCTGTCTGATCGTATTTGCTGTAGATGGATGGTTAAATAATGTCACACGATTGGTCATACTGCAGGCTCCCATTTGTAAGTTCACTGATTGCGTGTCTGATAGGCTATATACCTGGCATTTATTCAGTTGATTGCTCTTCTAAATGCGCCAGATTGATGCCAATTATTGTCGTGTTTGCATTGTAATGCACATCTTTGCCTCTCCTTGTTATAAAACAACGTGCATCGAAACAACTTTAGCCAATGCAGCCTCCTATGTCAGTGTTGCTTTACGAATACTAGAATATCGGTTTATCAAAATTGTTAAGTGTGTGCGTGTGTGTTGTCATGTAGGCTATAGACTGTTAGACTGATTGTCTTGGCTTGAATCTATGAAATATTGTAATGTTATAGGCCTACTGCATATTGAGGAATGTAGATCGGTATTAAGCAACAATCGGGAGATGGGACCCCACGAATATTGACGGGTCTTTCGCACACTGGGTAAAAGCTTAGAAATAAACACTACGCAAAGATGTTGTTACTGGAGCTAGTAGGCTACCATCAAAATGTGGGATAACTAATCGGAAATGTGTTTACAACGTCGGGGGGAGATTTAATTAGGGATTATCTGGGGGGGAATTTCACAGGTGGGACTGGCAAGTTAGCCCATAGCTAGCATTATGCCTTCTATTTCTAGATCTTCTGACTAAGTACCGGTACGTATCTGAACTAACAACATAATCACTGTCACTAGATATAAAGAAAACGTTGACTTTCACTCGCTGCTATTCACTGACAGTAAAAAAAGTGTTGTTATTGTGTGCACTGCGGTTCATAGACTAGCTCCAGCGCTCGTTGCTGCGCTGCTAAATGATAGCAACTCTTCAGCCATTCTCCTCTGACCACGCATTTAATCGGCTTTGACGGCCATCAGTTCTCGGCAATTCCTCATTCGCCTTCTCACGTCTGACAGGTTCGAAATTATACGGTTGTGGGCCATCATACATGACATTTGTGGTTCTTGCCACCTCTTCCTCATCCCAGACGCCCTAGTTCTAACACTAGGCTGAGGCTACCTCACCACGTCTCCCCAACGTGACGTCATAGTTCTAGTACTAGGCTGAGGCTACCTCACCACGTCTCCCCAACGTGACGTCATAGTTCTAGTACTAGGCTGAGGCTACCTCACCACGTCTCCCCAACGTGACGTCATAGTTCTAGTACTAGGCTGAGGCTACCTTCCACCACGTCTCCCCAACGTGACGTCATAGTTCTAGTACTAGGCTGAGGCTACCTTCCACCACGTCTCCCCAACGTGACGTCATCGCCGAGTTGCGGTAGAAAACACCCATTACTACCAAAAACGACAAAAACTGGACTTTAACGCTATTTTGGAGACATTTTATTAATGATATACTTATTTTGAGTGCTTTATGTACCCATTAATCGAAACTTCCGGTTAACCTGCAACATGGGCTTTAAACCACACACAATAAACCAATGCAGCGCACACATTTAAACCACACACATGAAGCTCACGTTGCTACTCCAACCACCCACCTTGATGGACTTGACCAGGTTGGCGGTGCTGTTGGCCACCTCTTTGGCCGACTGCACAAACTGTCTCTTGGCCACGGGGTTGGAGGTCTTGGAGGACGCCAGGCGGCACGCGTTGCACAGCGCCGACGTGTGCTTGGCCACGATGGTGGCGGCTGACAGCACCTAGAGGGGAGAGTGCCGGTTTAGATACAGGCGGACAGAGTTCAGAGTTCACCTAGACCCTGCAGCCATCCAGTCCCTTATCTGTCTGTTGCACTATTGTCTGTTGTACGTCCTGGTACTTGACGAGCGCACTTAATGCAGGTTGTATTCATTCATTGTACTTTTGTGTAGCAAATTGTGTAGCATGTACTTAATTGTGCTGTGCATGCATGTTGTGTAGCATGCACTTAATTGTGTTACATCTGCAGTAGCTAGCTGTCACTGCTGTATACGGGGAATGGGGTTGGCCTGGCGATTGTCAGTACTTGCATTTGGTTCTATGAACATCTTTACTGTACCGACGGCGATATATTGTTTCACTTCTTATGACAAATGTACTTATTGTAAGTCACTTTGGATAAAAGCGTCTGCTAAATGCCCTTAATGTAAATGTAAATGTAACATGCAACGAAAAGGGATTTGGTAACACTTTACAAAAAGGCTATATAAGCATGAATTAACATTAGGTTATGCAGTAATGAACTACCTGTATGTGTGATGTATGTATACTGTATATGAACTACCTGTATGTGTGATGTATGTATACTGTATATGAACTACCTGTATGTGTGATGTATGTATACTGTATATTAACTACCTGTATGTGTGATGTATGTATACTGTATATGAACTACCTGTATGTATACTGTATATGAACTACCTGTATGTATACTGTATATGAACTACCTGTATGTGTGATGTATGTATACTGTATATGAACTACCTGTATGTGTGATGTATGTATACTGTATATGAACTACCTGTATGTATACTGTATATGAACTACCTGTATGTGTGATGTATGTATACTGTATATGAACTACCTGTATGTGTGATGTATGTATACTGTATATTAACTACCTGTATGTGTGATGTATGTATACTGTATATGAACTACCTGTATGTATACTGTATATGAACTACCTGTATGTATACTGTATATGAACTACCTGTATGTGTGATGTATGTATACTGTATATGAACTACCTGTATGTGTGATGTATGTATACTGTATATGAACTACCTGTATGTATACTGTATATGAACTACCTGTATGTGTGATGTATGTATACTGTATATGAACTACCTGTATGTATACTGTATATGAACTACCTGTATGTGTGATGTATGTATACTGTATATGAACTACCTGTATGTATACTGTATATGAACTACCTGTATGTGTGATGTATGTATACACATACTGTATATGAACTACACACAGAATACGTACCTGGGACTGGGTGCAGACTGGGTCCACCAGGTTCTGGCAGGCCATCTGAATGGACTGGTTAGCTTTGGCGAACTGGGATGGATCCACGAGGCCCTTCTGGCCCGCGGTGCTGTTGGGGTCGGACACCCCCACCAGGTAGGCAGCCTGACAACCCAGAGAACCGTCACTTTAGAGCATCCACATGCTTTCTGTGTCCCGTGTGCGTGGACAGCTGCGGCCGTGGCCCCGTCACAAATGATGAGAAGCAACGTGTCACCAGCTAGAGTGGTACAGAGCGTGGTAGAGCGTAGAGGAGAGAGGGAGGACGGTTACCTGGGCAGCTGCTTCAGTGAGGCCACACACGGCCTTGGAACCTGCGCTCACAGAGTCCCCGAACTCGGGCAGGTTGCTGTTCTTAGCGTTGTGCGAGATGCCCGCCATGGACTCCCCAAGCACCTGACACACAACACGACACGACACGGTTCACTGTAGGTCTGTGCTGTTGTGCTGTAATGTTTACAGTACAGGACTGTAAACATACAGTACAGTTGTATACACGTGTATATGTCTGTTTATATATTTTTACTTATTGTATTGTATAGTGTTGATTTGTATTTGAAATATAAATTATTTATATACAGTATGCACAGTTAAAGTGTTGAGTGATGGGGCAATATGTCCATCTTCTCTTTTCCATTCAAAAACAAACGTAGGTTCAGTTGCAAGTTACAAAACATCTTTTTTCCATACCCTTTTTTCTGTTAGATTTTTTTACCTTTGAATTCTCCATGACTCTGTCGATGCAGTCGAAGTAGGACAGGTCAGAGACGGCCTGTGTCGGGTTCTCCAGCATCTCCCGCACCGACTACACACACACACACACACACACACACACACACACACACACACACACACACACACACACACACACACACACACACACACACACACACACACACACACGTGCATGAATGAATTGTTTTGAATTGTGGATCATCAGTCACACTGCATGTTGTCTGGTAATGCAAAACATACATTTGGACATGTATCCAAACAGCAAATCTTATTAAAAGTATTGAATATGAATACATTAAACATGAGTTCTACTGACGGACCCAAGGCCCATACTAAATGAGAGTAACTAAGATGGTGTATGTTAATCAAATAATGGATAGGGTTATTTAAAAATATTGAATTATTATTTTTTGGCGCAGTTGTTCAAATCAATCAACAAAAGCGAATACTCATTAACCCTTTCACATATGGCAACATGTGTGCACACTTAACTGCTTGTTAACGACGGACGACTATTCTTTTATTTTGTGTGTCAACAGTCACTTGGTTGACAGCAGGAAGTGAGGCGTTGTGGTTCTCACCTCCAGCTCTCGGAGAGCGTTGTCACACTCCTTCTGCCCGGGGGCCTGCTGGGTGCACATGGTGATCAGCTGGTTGATGCTGTCCGTCACCGCCCTGCACAACCACAACACAGCAACAACCACAGCGGAGTGAGCAGCCTGCTGTACACACCTCTATATTATCCAAAGTTACATACAGGTCCGTGCGTGTGTTGTATTCACATATTCATATATGCACACGTATTTATTCATGCATGACAGAAGGTATTTGTACAGCATGTATTTTTCTTTTGTTCCATTAATATACACAGGAAGTTAACCCAAGAGGACACTGCCTTTCAGTCCCGTGTGTCATGAGCCCAGCTAACGGGTGACAGGCCGGGTGTTGACGGGCGTCAGGGGGACAGCCCGGGCTGTGCAGGGGGCGTGGTGCGCCGCGGGCCTCACCGGGCGGCAGCGGCCAGCTGGTTCTTGAGGTTGGGGGAGCCCGGGTCGGTGGACAGGGCCTTGGCGGCCAGCAGCAGCTTGCTGGAGGACATGGAGATGGTCTTGAGGTTGGACACCACCTGCGTCTGGTCTTCTTTGGTCTGACGGACCAGAGGAGAAGTCAAAGTCATCAGAAGGGAGTTGAACTCGTTATAGAATCAGAATCAGAATGAGGATGAGGATGAGGACGTCTTATTGTACAAGTACACACACAAGTACAATTATAACCCCTAACCCTCAACAGCCACATAGCGATATACGTTATCTTGTATACAATACAAGATAAAGTAAATAAAGATAAATAAAAATATGTGAAAATAAGTAGCAGCATCAATAGATCACAATAATAAATGTGATCTATTGATGCTGCTACTTATTTTTACATATTTTCATTTTTGAGAAACGTTGTACACTTTGTACAGACATTACATAATACACAAAACGTTGGTTAACTCTCCCTGGATTGTAATACATACTATTCAGTGAAACACAATATTCTGTGCCCCATGTTGACCTATTCCGAATTGTAACAATTGACCCATCCCTATTGGCTCCATCTCATACACCCACCAAACGATGCTGCTGCTGCTAATGCCTCAGAGTCTCCCTCACCACGACCCCAGTGACCTCGAGTGGTTCAAACGTGGGCTCACCTGGGACGTCCCGGCCATGTCCACGCCGGCCTCTAGGAAGTTGTTGAAGTCCCCTCCGAACTTGCTGGTGGACCTGGCGAGCTCCTGCGTGGTGCCCCTGGAGGAGTGGACCAGCTCGTTGGCCGACTGGTTCAGACCGGCCGCGGCCTGGTTCAACTGGGCCTGCACCTCCTGGAAGCTCTTCCCACTGGACGGGAACTGGGAGAGAAAGACGGAAGCATCCGGATTACTACTCACTGAAATGTGCCGTGAGCAGAGGAAACTGGTACTGATCAAGGTTTTACAGCGGGAATTATGAATACGTTTAACTTCTGTAATTATATGTGTTCCAATGAAATGTTTATCCTCTTTATCTGAGTAGCGGAAAAAATGCTTTTAAATCTTTTACATTTACTTTAGAGCTTTTAATAATCCCTTTTTTAGCCCCGAAGGGACTAAAGACACCGAAATGAACATGAGCTAATACTTTGTTCAACTCGTGTTGCTCTTTGTATTATGCCACAGGGTTAGGATACCTCAATCTTGTAAAAAATATAAAATATCATCAAAATCCATATCATATTGAATAATTGCTTTTCAGAAAATGTCAATATAATGAGTATGCTCACTTAGGATGTTCTTAAGCCCGGCGATGTAAAGCTAAAAACAAGGCTACCGTGTTGAGTTAACGTTGCTAAGTAAATCAAACCCAAAGGTACATACAGAGTCAGCCAGGAGAGTCTTGCTCGCTTCTCCTACGGCCCGGATGGCGTTGTCCACGTCCCTCTGGCCTGGAAGGCTGTTCACACACCTGTTGAGGGCCTGGGACACTGCCTTGGCCACCTACACACACACACACACACACACACACACACACACACACACACACTTAAAATAAATCGACAAACAAGTGTTGTTTGTCGACCCTTTGAAGGTCTAAACATTCCCCTATTTGAACAGGATGAACCTTTACTCAAAACCTTGTCTGTCCTGTCTTTTATGTCTGGCTTTTCAACCCCCAAACCATTCCATACCAGTGCCACCACACACACACACACACACACACACACACACACACACACACACACACACACACACACACACACACACACACACACACACACACACACACACACACACACACACACACCTGGGCCAGTCTCTGTTGGCTCTCGGGGTCCCCGGGCTTGGCCACCGCCCTCTTGGTCTCCTCGATCAGGCTCCCAGACTTGTCCATGACGTCGGCGGCACAGTTGAGCATGGCGTCACAGGCCTGGGGGTTGCCGGCGGTGGCGCCCACGCCTCGGGCCGCCGTGGCCAGGGAGCGCAGCGCCTGGGCCACGTCTCTGGCCGCCATGCCTGGGGAGGGGGGGGGGGGGGGGGACGAGGCGTTAGAGGTCAGAGGTCAGAGGAGGAGGAGGAGGCCAGCTGGAGACAGGGTGGATAGGATGACTGTTGACTGTCTACTGTACTGGTGCTGCACTTAAAAAGGAAAAACAAACCCGCAGACAAGGTCATGTAGATCGACTTAAGACTAACATCGGACTATGAAATGTACACATAAGACGAAAACGTGGCGTCATCAGAAACGCGGTGCCCTGTTGGGGTTTAAAATGGACTGGCTGTTTTGGGTTACCCTGTGACATCCATCTATTCGCAGCGGGGGGAGACAGCGAACTAACCCCAGACAGAAACAGCCGCCCCGCCCCTCAATCACAGCTGGGCGTCTAACAGAAGTCAGCCAGATGGGGTCCGCCACCCAGGTGACGGTGGACGGGGACCAGGCCAGACAGGGTGGGTGGGGTCCTTTAAGCAGCGGACCGGGGGGCTATGAGAGAGGTGTACCTGTGTAGTTCTCGTGGCCCTGGGTGGCCTCACTCAGCAGCTGGGCGATGGCAGAGCTCACGGACTTGGTGCTGGTCACCAGGTCCTGGGAACATTTCTCCAGCTGAAGAACATCAACAGGACAACGTCATGGTTATATTATGTTCTATTATGTTCTATTATGTTCTATTATGTTCTATTATGTTCTAGGTATTGCTTACACACAACAGCAGGATATTTGCATTCTGAGTGGGGTGTATTTCTGTAAGTGGGAGGTTTATAAACATGAATATAAGAAGAATGACAATGTGGGAACATTAAACTGTCCAGTTTGGGGGCGACCACACAGAGGAACCATTGTTCTCCTACGGCGGGGCCGGCCGTGAGCTCTAGTGCCGCGTGACACGGTTTTCTAGCGTTTTTAGACGCGCATAAAATTCAAAACAGGCTCAACTTTTCAGTGCAAGGTGCAGCGTCCACCGCTCATCAATGTCACACTCGGCTTAGGCAGCCAATCAGATCGAGCCAGGACTTTGCCACGTCCAGCCGACGTCGTTGCCGGTTTTCATATGGACACAAACTGGAGGAGGCGATGGCGGTAGGGTGGTGGGTGGTGGGTGACAAATGTACTTCTTCTAAGTTGCTTTGGGTAAAAGCGTCTGCTAAACGCCCTCAATGTAAAGGTGAAGGTGGTCTTCAGCAGACTGCTTCCCCTGTGCAGTCGTGGAATAATGGATTCAACCAGACGTGGAGCTCCTGCCCTCGTTGTACCACCGGGGGGTACAAAGGCTCCTCACCCAGGGGCACACAGGGCAAGAGGGCCACGTCTGAAACGATGAATGATGGACTTAAATGTCGAGCTCTTGCCCTCGCTGTAACCACTGGGTGAGGACGGGGTGAGGGGTGAGGACGGGGTGAGGGGTGAGGGGTGAGGACGGGGTGAGGGGTGAGGACGGGGTGAGGACGGGGTGAGGACGGGGTGAGGACGGGGTGAGGGGTGAGGGGTGAGGACGGGGTGAGGGGTGAGGACGGGGTGAGGACGGGGTGAGGGGTGAGGACGGGGTGAGGGGTGAGGGGTGAGGACGGGGTGAGGGGTGAGGGGTGAGGACGGGGTGAGGGGTGAGGACGGGGTGAGGACGGGGTGAGGACGGGGTGAGGGGTGAGGACGGGGTGAGGGGTGAGGACGGGGTGAGGGGTGAGGACGGGGTGAGGGGTGAGGACGGCGAGCGAACCGAACACGCGTCACGGCGCGTCCTCTGGCGCGGGGTCAGCGGAGCGTCTCACCGTCTCTCCAGGAAGCGGTTTGAGCCGCCCGGCGCCGGCCGACGCCTTGGCTTCCTGCATGTCACGCTCCAGGCCTCGGATCACCGATAAGGCGTTCTCTATCTCCAGAGGGCCACACGCCTCCTGGGCCTGGAACGGGTCCGCACATCATCTACATCATCTACATTATCTACATTATCTACATCATCTACATCATCTACATCATCTACATCATCTACATCATCTACATCATCTACATCATCTACATCATCTACATTATCTACATTATCTACATTATCTACATGTTATAAATACACACTACCGGTCAAACGTCACACAGACAGTTTCATGTTCTCCATGAAAGCTCACACTCTTATTCAACAGTTTACAGCTGTGCTGACATGATCGCACAAAGGGTTTTCTAATCATCAATGAGCCTTAACGATGAGCTGAACAATGTACCATCAGCACACAGGAGGGATGTACACCTGTGTAGATACTCCATTAACAACCTGCCGCTCCAGCTAGAATAGCACATTAACAACGTCTAGACTGTATTTGTGATTCATTTAATAAATTACGTTATCTTCATTGAAAAAAAACTGGGCTTTTCTTTTAAAAAAAAAGGACATTTCTACTTTTGAACGGTAGTTATACATATGTACAAACCCAGACCCCGGGACCCACAAACAACACACACAGACACAGAAACGTGAAAAACCACAGGAGCCCCCGAAAGACAAAGAATGAAATGCAGCAGCTGTGGAGAACGCTGCTCAGAGCCGTTTCATGTCAGGTCTCGTTAGTGTCCCGGGGGGGGGGGGGGGGGGGGTCAGGCAGGGAGTGTAAACGGTCAGGTTCACGAGGTCGCCCCTGGTTACCTTCTGGGCGGCCGTGCGCAGCTCTGCCAGAGCGCTGGCGAGGTTCTTGGCACACTGGCTGAGCTGCATGGCCGACGCCTGCTCCCCGATGGTGGGCACCGTGGCCTTGGCCGACGTGGCCATCTTGGCCCCGGGCTGGAGGGAGAGGAGGAGAGCAGAGGGTCCTCACACACACACACCCCTCACGTCACAATGTACCGTGTTTAGATACTAGGGCCGGGCAAGTTAACGCGTCAGTATCGCGTTAACCAATCCATTAATTATCGCAGACAATTATTTTATCTCGCAGTAACACAGTTTTTATTATTTATTTTCTTATTGTAAAAGTCTGTTGCTCACTGGCTTTTATTTTGTAAAGTCCATCGTGAGCGAGCCTAGTGGAGATGCGCGGTTGGCGGTCAGACCCGCGGACAAGCGGATAATCTGCGGGCGGGCGGGCGGGCGGATTGCGTGAATAAAAGTAATACTTGGATGAATTCCGCCCGGCGCTCGTCCGCTGGTCTACGTCAGCATTCCACTGTGCGACCGTCCCTGTTGCGTATGCCCTCACACGTTGTTGAAATCATCTGCTGGACGCTTCATTCTTTCTACGTGGTTTTGAGTTAATGATGGGGCCACGCTATAATAAGACCACGCTGGCTGTGTCATCGCCGACTACAGGGGACGTGTCGTAGTGGATGTGAAGCTGTGTGGGTACGGTCAGGGTACGGTCAGGGTACCTGGAGGAAGTTCTGGCTGGCCCCGATCAGAGCCAGCTGGGCACTGGGACTGTCGGGCTGGGACTGACTGCCCCGCACACCCTGCACCAGCTGGGGGATCTGCTCCGCCACCACCTGACCGACCACACACACACACACACACACACACACACACACACACACACACACACACACACACACACACACACACACACACACACACACACACACACACACACACACACACACACACACACACACACACACACAGCCTTTTAAGATGCATAAGATATATGAATCGAGATATACAATATAATGTATGTATAAATAAATGCTTCCCACATCTTTAAAGATACAATAATACAATTTAGATCATTATTAATTATTATAATAATTACTTTAAAAACACTTTATTATTGCCCCCCCAATCAATGGCTTCACTCTGGTTCCAGGTACTGTATGTATTGCTCATACAGTACATGGAGTGGTACCATGTCAACAAACAACAACCAATGACAGAGTTGCGTTTCAGTTGGGATTCAGCAGCGTCGATGAGGCCCACGTGTGTCACAACAGAAGGTAGCAGAAGAACACACGGCCCCACGCGGAGAGAAGGCGTCGGGAGAAGGCCAGCTTACCTTGCAGCTCTGGACGAGCTGCTGCTGAGAGGCTGCGTTCCTATTGGACGAGGCGGCGTGCTGGGCGGCGGCGATGGTCTGCGTTGCCGCGGCAGCCGCCTGTTTGGCAGCATTCTAACAAGAGGCAGACACGACAACATGACAGTCGGTTCATAGGTCACGGGGTTCACAATCAACACCAGTGTGAAGGGTTAGGCCCTGTCCCAGTTCTCCCCCTTCCCCTAGATTCTCCCCCTAACCCTAGATTTGAGCCCTAACCCTAGATTTGAGCCCTAACCCTAGATTTGAGCCCTAACCCTAGATTTTGCGTGTTCCCGCGAAGAGGTAGGGTGTCCCAATACTTAGGGGAGCAAGGGGGAGTGCTGTTTTTCCCCTTAAAATCAACCCTTGAAAGCTAGCCAGCTCGGGAGCTGACTTGCAGCTAAGGGCACTCAAAGTGTTCTTGTTAAGGGGAGAGAAACGGGACTGGGCCTTAGACGCTGACCCAGAGCACTGACAGGTTGCATGCTCAGATTGTTGTTGTACAGTCTGATGTTGTGAGCTTCTTAGCGGTGAGTTATCTATTGTGATCAACCGACATTGTTGTCCCCACAGAGGGCCGCCCCGTCGGCCCCCTGCACGCGGCAGCGTCCTCCGTCGGCTCCTTTACCTCCAGCTTGTTGACCAGCCGTTTCTTGATGGCGTTCTGGGCGGCTGCGTTGGTGGCGATGCGCAGGCCCTCCGCAGCCTCGCGCAACTTCTGCTGCTGCTCCTCACTGTCGGGGTTGGCCGCCGCTCCCTGCCGGCAGAGCGTTGGAGGACGGGTTTTGAGAACGAACGAAAGACAGCTGGAAACTTTGGGATTGACGCGAGCATTCACTTCAGTGACTGTGTGAGCTCCTTGTGACGCTTAAACCTTTTCATCTGAAATCTTCTGCTCTTTATATATATATATATATATATATCGGATATTCTTATTCGTGTTAATACATTAATACACTCTAGATATTGAAATCTTTTTGATTTTAAAGCCTGCTGTTATTTTACAGTACTCTATACAGTATAAACTGTGCTATAGTACAATATCATCATCATCATGTCTTTATATTATTCATTATAGTATCATTATATATATGTTATCGTAGCGTATAGCTAACAGACCTTGGCAGCCTCCACCATCTTGGCGGTGGCGTCGGCCAGCAGCTTGGCGGCAGAGAGCAGCTTCCTGGAGTTCTCCAGGTCAGACTCTCCCTCGGCGTCCATCTTGATGGCGTTCACCAGGTCCGACGTGGCCTGGGCCAGAATGCGTGCCTGCCGCACCATCTCACCTGGGAAATAAGATGGGATATTTACGCGATGTATTGATGCTGAACCCCTCCGGAGATACACGCACGTACATAAACGAGAGCAAGTTCGGTGTCAACACACGCGTTGGAGTTTGACGGTGCACCACTCAACACACAGTGGCCATGTTAATGAGTTGGAGACCATGTTCATCCCTACGTTTCCTTTGGTTAAGGCTTCAACTGCAACAGCCGTGACCTGGTGACCACAAAGATACCAGGGTTTAACCTTTGGCTGAGTTTGGATTGAAGGTCAAATTCTGTTCCACTGACACTCCTAAATAAAAGTCAAATCAAAGGCGAGAAAGAACTAGCATTGCGCAACAAACCGTGACCACGCCCACTTCTCACCTACCAAATCACATCAGTCTCACCTCCACCACCACTAATCTCGCCACCACCACATCACAGTCTCACCTCCACCACCACTAATCTCGCCACCACCACATAACAGTCTCACCTCGAGTCTCACCACCACCACCACCAATCTCACGGTCAGGGACGGTCAGCAGTGCAACGAGTGCCACAATTGACATACATCTTCCCATACTGCAATCTTCCATACTTCAGCACATATTGTATTGTGACTGGTTTAAGACCAGTTTAGGTGAGGATAACCTTACCCGCAGAGAGACGGGGCTAAGGTCCGTTAAGGAGAGGCTGACCCCGACCCCCGAGACTCACCCGCGTCTCCCATGGAGCTGAAGATGTTCTCCGTGACGTCCAGGATGCGGTCCGTGGCCTCACCGTGGCGCCCGATGGGGTGCGCGCCGCTGGCGTACTGCTTGATGTGCAGCAGCAGCTCGTTGAGGGCGTGCGTGACGCCGGTGGCGGCGGCGCCCACCTGCTTGAGCAGCCCCTCGTCCCCGGTGGCCCCCTGCGAGGCCTCCACGCAGCCCTCCACCGACTTGGCCACCAGCTTCCCCGCCTCGATCAGCTGCTCCTGGCACACGGGGGAGCTGATGGTCGGGGCCACCACCTGGAGGAGGAGGAGCAGCAGGAGGAGGAGGAGCGGGAGGAGCAGGAGGAGGAAAAGTGATTTAGTACTTTAGTTTAGTACTTAATTGTGTATCATCTGCAGTAGCTAGCTATCACTGTTGTATACGGGGAATAGGTCAGCCTGGCGATTGTCAGCACTTGAACATCTTTACTGTACCGACGGCGATATAGTGTTTCACTTCTTATGACAAATGTACTTATTGTAAGTCGCTTTGGATAAAAGCGTCTGCTAAATGCCCTAAATGTAAACGTAAACGTAAATGGTTTAGAACAAAAAGTGTCCCGGAAGACACTCAAAACATGGAGGAGACCAGACCGACAGCACCGGGAGGTGAGCGGGCCAGATCTCCCAGAGTGCACCAGCGGGGGGCGGTGTGGCGGGGCAGCGGCGGCGGGGGCGACGCCCACTCACCCGGGTGCAGGCCACCAGCTGGGAGGTGGACAGAGCGCACTGCGTGGCGGCGGCGATGACCCTGTTCTGCTGGGCCGAGTCCTCCGTCTTCTGCGCCACGTTCTTGGCCTTCAGCACGAGGGCGGCCGCCGCGTTGGCCACCGCCTTGGCCAGCTGCATCAGCATGTCCTGCAGGGCCCAAAGAGACCGCTGATAAGACAGGTTATGAAACGGGTGGCTTAAAGCAAGCGATCTGATTGGTTCCCAACTGTTGTATATTGAGCGGACACACACAGCTATGACGCCCGTTCAGTTTACAGAGTTCAGTATCACTCCGCGCCTAACTCTAACTGTTGTTTATTTATATATAAAAGCAATAGCATAGTTCACTGAAGCCTAAAAACATGTTGATTGCTGGAGAGGGTGGAAATGTTGTAAAGCAATAGGCACACAGTGAGTGAACTCGACAGTAGGCTAAATTGCCGGTGAACCGAGCTACCGTCTCTAGCCTTCTCTCTGAAGGACGCTACGGTGTGTTGCATAGCAACCGCCGTGCACTTTGCAGGCAGCCACGAGGGACTACTTTTTTGTATTCGTTAAAAAAATGCTTTTCCGACTTTCTCGTTTTTTCATGATTGAGGGTGTCTATGACTTTCATTTCGCCATATTTACGTAACCGTTTTATAAAAGCAATAGATCACTTCGGTCAGTGAAATGTGCTCATTATACCACAGTTAAGGGGCGTTGTCCGTCCCGACGCGCAGCGGAGCACATTCTACAGCCTGTCGTGGTCTATTGCTTAAATAATTACCCTGGAAATCCAGAGTTCTTGCGAGAGCACAATTTGAATTTGCTCAGCGAGTCACTCTGGGAACGAACATCACTCACTCCCCGATGCCCCTGGCCCAGAACATTAACCAATCACATCGGTGTATCTGATATAGACGGGAGAAAAGCGTTGCTGTTTTACCGATCGGATACGGCATCTGATCCCTCGAGAATGACGAGGTGAAGCAGGATAGACTGGCTTGCCTTGACCTTTGTACAATGTGTTGCATAACCAAGACACTGAACTAGCTAGTCCTAAGCGGTGAGCACACTGCAGTTTAATGCTGACACCACACTGTTCCTTCCTGCCCACCCCACAATGTCCTCACGGATAAAGAACCATGACACTTTAAACCATCAGACTGAGTCAAGGCTGAGTCTGTGGAACTGAATGGACTCAACTCCAGGGTGAGCTCAGAGCCCGCTGTGCCCCAACGGGACGGTGAAGGTAAGAGTCCCCCAGGAGGGTGAGGGTACCTGGAAGTGCGGGTCGGCGTCGGTCTCTCCGATGTGGCTCAGCAGCTCTCCGCTGGTCTGGCCCACGTTCCCCGCGGCCTGCAGCAGGTTCTGCCGGGGCTGAGATCAACGGTAGGATGAGGATCAGACCTGTACACCTCTGCTAGGTCCAGTACGTGTTTCAAATATGGTGAGGTGTTCTCATTTGTCTGGATCATACTGACATTTACATATATGCGAGATTAAATAACACTTTTTAAACCAACTTCAATGAACGCCCCAAATGAAAAACAATCCAAACTTATAACATTAAGTGGCTTTCACTTCAGACAAAAAACAATAGAAAAAGAATCTAAATACATAAAATGGCAGCTTTTGACTCAAACTGACACAACAAGACAAGACTTGTGGAACACAAGAATTGTTCCACTTCTTCTCTACCCCAGTCCTACCGTTCAGTACTACGTAGATGAGTATTTAGTGTCAGACGTTCTGTGCAGCACAGTGCTGAGCGTTCTACATGCTGCCCAGAACTTCACAGAACCCTAAACACTGTTCCCTAAACACTGTTCACTACACACTGTTCACTACACACACTGTTCACTACACACTGTTCACTACACACTGTTCACTACACACTGTTCCCTAAACACTGTTCACTACACACTGTTCACTACACACACTGTTCACTACACACACTGTTCACTACACACACTGTTCACTACACACTGTTCACTACACACTGTTCACTACACACTGTTCACTACACACACTGTTCACTACACACACTGTTCCCTACACACTGTTCACTACACACACTGTTCCCTACACACTGTTCACTACACACTGTTCCCTACACACTGTTCCCTACACACTGTTCACTACACACTGTTCCCTACACACTGTTCCCTACACACTGTTCCCTACACACTGTTCACTACACACTAGCGCCACCCGGCGCCGCCGTAACGTCGCGGTAGGCCCTGCGTGCGCCGCTCGGACCTCGGTGCTGGAGGGCTGGGCCGTCTTCAGCATGGTGGACACGGCGGTGGCCAGGTTCTTGGCGGCTCCCAGCAGCTGCTGTCCGTTGGCGCCCTCGTCCTCCATGAGCGCCGCCAGCAGCTTCACGCCCTTGGACATCTCCGTGAGGTTGGAGGAGATGGTGGTGACGGCGCAGCCCACCGCCATGTAGTCTGTGTCCGCTGGGTCTCCTGAGGGGGGGGGGGCGGGGGGCACAGAGGAGGACATCAGGAGGGGGGGGGGGGGGGACACTGACCAGGGGATCTGCAGGATTCAACCACGTCCATCCAGGACTTTCCCTTTTTACATGTAAAGCAACCTTCCGGTTACCAGCCAACCCGCTCTAACTCCTGAGCTACTGCCCCCCCCCCCCCCCCCCCCCCCCCTCCCCCTGGTTTTTAATGAGGACACAATACAGACGTCCCCGCCCTCTATCTGGAATTGTTTCATAAGTATAAACATTTAAATCATGCTGTTGTTGGTCCTCATTCTGCCAGTTGGTCTCAGCAGGAGACTCTGCAGTGTGAGACGGGTCTGTAGGGACAGTGAGACGGGTCTGTAGGGACAGTGAGACGGGTCTGTAGGGACAGTGAGACGGGTCTGTAGGGACAGTGTGAGGTCTGTAGGGACAGTGTGAGGTCTGTAGGGACAGTGAGACGGGTCTGTAGGGACAGTGTGAGGTCTGTAGGGACAGTGAGACGGGTCTGTAGGGACAGTGAGACGGGTCTGTAGGGACAGTGTGAGACGGGTCTGTAGGGACAGTGAGACGGGTCTGTAGGGACAGTGAGAGGTCTGTAGGGACAGTGAGACGGGTCTGTAGGGACAGTGAGACGGGTCTGTAGGGACAGTGAGACGGGTCTGTAGGGACAGTGTGAGGTCTGTAGGGACAGTGAGACGGGTCTGTAGGGACAGTGAGACGGGTCTGTAGGGACAGTGTGAGACGGGTCTGTAGGGACAGTGAGACGGGTCTGTAGGGACAGTGAGAGGTCTGTAGGGACAGTGAGACGGGTCTGTAGGGACAGTGAGACGGGTCTGTAGGGACAGTGAGACGGGTCTGTAGGGACAGTGAGAGGTCTGTAGGGACAGTGAGACGGGTCTGTAGGGACAGTGAGACGGGTCTGTAGGGACAGTGTGAGGTCTGTAGGGACAGTGAGACGGGTCTGTAGGGACAGTGAGACGGGTCTGTAGGGACAGTGTGAGGTCTGTAGGGACAGTGAGACGGGTCTGTAGGGACAGTGAGACGGGTCTGTAGGGACAGTGTGAGGTCTGTAGGGACAGTGAGACGGGTCTGTAGGGACAGTGAGACGGGTCTGTAGGGACAGCGCTGACCCACCTGCAGTGAGGTTGACCATGGAGGCCGTGCCGGCCGTGATGGCGTCCACCTGGGAGTGGATCTCATGTTTGGACTCGTCCATCTTGTTCCTGCGCCAGGCTTGGGAGGCCTGGGGACAGAAGGGGACAGAGACGCGTGCTCTCTGGTCAGCAGAGGGCCGCTGGGAGGGCCGCTTCAGCGGGGAACTCACTCCCCTTTTCCTTCCACTACTCTTTGGTTAAACATGAACAATGCACCCTGCTAAATGACACGACGTCAGCCCAGTGAATGAATAGAATCTGTTTTAAAATTGTGTATATCTTTATGTTAATCAATGATGAGTCCATTTTGAGCACACACACACACACACACACACACACACACACACACACACACACACACACACACACACACACACACACACACACACACACACACACACACACACACACACACACACACACACACACACACACACACACACACACACACACAGGGTTGAAGGGTTCTCTGTACTCACAGCGTCTGTTCCCAGTACCGGGAGGGCGTCAAACTGGTCCAGAGAGGCCTGGGCGGCGTTGACGGCCTGCATGCTGGAGTTGATGGTCCCAGTCAGGGCCTGCTGGGCCGACGTCTGCCAGGAGAGAGGGTCACATGAACAACGTGCTGCAGCTCCGCAGCAACCCCTCTGACTGAACGTCAGGTTAACTGTTCAGACGCACGCGCACACACGCACACGCGCACACGCACACGCACACACACAGGTTTTATTTATGTAAAACCCAAACAATATGTAACATCTGTCATTTTGTAATGCCAAGAAAATATTCATGGCCTTTTGAACAAGTATCACGAAGAAACACGTCGCGGAGGAGGACCTGGACGGGGGTGGTCAACTCAAAGAAAGTTAATATCCATTGGTTTTGTGATTACCTGTTTTTTGTTATCCTGACTGATACGGTAAATGGTCAAATGGACTTTCTAACCAGTGGCCACTAAAAGCACTGTACAATATCGCCAGACATTCACCCGTTCATCCACACATTCACACAGCGACGGCGGAGTCGACCACGCAGGGCGACAGCCCATCAGGAGCAGTCAGGGCGAGGGCGTCTCGCTCAGGGACACCTCCACACTCCGCTAGGAGGAGGAGCCGGGGATCGAACCAGCGACCTTTCCGGTGACCAGCCGACCCCGCGTCCACCTCTAGAGCTACAGCCGCCTCCCTATCCAGACTAGCGAGGCTGAGCGCGCCCCGACGCCGCGGCGGCCTCACCAGCGGCGGCATGTGTCCGCGGTGCATCTGGCCGCTGGTGATGTGCTGCTTGGCTTGAGGCATGGAGCCCATCTGGAAGTTCTCCGGGCCGCCGGCGCCGGAGCGCATGATGGCGGGCAGCGCCACGGAGCCCGTCTCCACCCGGCCCATCTTGTTGACCTGCTGCTGCATGACGGTGGACCTGGGGGGGGGGGGGGGGGGGGGGGATTGGTTTAGGTGGAAGCAACCGCGTGTCTCTGAAAACCTCTGAACTGAAGACCAATGATACAATACTGCTAGCCTACTGAAGGTACTACTAGCCTACTGAAGGTACTACTAGCCTACTGAAGGTACTACTAGCCTACTGAAGGTACTGCTAGCCTACTGAAGGTACTACTAGCCTACTGAAGGTACTGCTAGCCTACTGAAGGTACTACTAGCCTACTGAAGGTACTGCTAGCCTACTGAAGGTACTACTAGCCTACTGAAGGTACTGCTAGCCTACTGAAGGTACTACTAGCCTACTGAAGGTACTACTAGCCTACTGAAGGTACTGCTAGCCTACTGAAGGTACTACTAGCCTACTGAAGGTACTGCTAGCCTACTGAAGGTACTACTAGCCTACTGAAGGTACATTAGTACTAGCCTACTGAAGGTACTACTAGCCTACTGAAGGTACATTAGTACTAGCCTACTGAAGGTACTACTAGCCTACTGAAGGTACTACTAGCCTACTGAAGGTACATCAGTACTAGCCTACTGAAGGTACATCAGTACTAGCCTACTGAAGGTACATCAGTACTAGCCTACTGAAGGTACATCAGTACTAGCCTACTGAAGGTACATCACTACTAGCCTACTGAAGGTACATCAGTACTAGCCTACTGAAGGTACATCAGTACTAGCCTACTGAAGGTACTACTAGCCTACTGAAGGTACATTAGTACTAGCCTACTGAAGGTACATCAGTACTAGCCTACTGAAGGTACATTAGTACTAGCCTACTGAAGGTACATTAGTACTAGCCTACTGAAGGTACATTAGTACTAGCCTACTGAAGGTACTACTAGCCTACTGAAGGTACATCACTACTAGCCTACTGAAGGTACATCACTACTAGCCTACTGAAGGTACATCACTACTAGCCTACTGAAGGTACATCAGTACTAGCCTACTGAAGGTACATCAGTACTAGCCTACTGAAGGTACATCACTACTAGCCTACTGAAGGTACATCACTACTAGCCTACTGAAGGTACTACTAGCCTACTGAAGGTACTACTAGCCTACTGAAGGTACATCACTACTAGCCTACTGAAGGTACATTAGTACTAGCCTACTGAAGGTACATCACTACTAGCCTACTGAAGGTACATTAGTACTAGCCTACTGAAGGTACATCACTACTAGCCTACTGAAGGTACATCACTACTAGCCTACTGAAGGTACATCAGTACTAGCCTACTGAAGGTACATTAGTACTAGCCTACTGAAGGTACATCACTACTAGCCTACTGAAGGTACATCAGTACTAGCCTACTGAAGGTACATTAGTACTAGCCTACTGAAGGTACTACTAGCCTACTGAAGGTACATTAGTACTAGCCTACTGAAGGTACTACTAGCCTACTGAAGGTACATCACTACTAGCCTACTGAAGGTACTACTAGCCTACTGAAGGTACTACTAGCCTACTGAAGGTACTTACTTCTTAGGAGACACAGAGTCCTCCAGCATGGTAGACTCCTCATCTCCCTCCAGTCCAAAGTGGTCTTTACTTTTTTTCTGTGTAGACATTAACACTATTTGTTGATCATATTTCTTAACCTTAGCCTACATCTATGACGTACGATGTAATAAATCACATTAAAGTAAGGGGTATCCAGGTTTTAATCTCATCCAACGAGTCCACACAGCAGTATGATAGTCCACTGACACACCGATACAGCACTGTAAAACGGATTGCATCCTCAACACACGCATGTGATAACGTACCTTCTTGAGGATGATATCGATGTAGCCAGCGATTAGCTGAGCTATCTGTTCGCCCTCAGTGGTCTGCACCGAGTAGTAACCGTCTTGGTAGTCACCAAAGTCCTAGTGGAGAGACGTCCATTACATCAATGAAGGATCACTTATTGATGATTTCCATCATTGTTTGATCATGTCCATCAATAGGCAAACAGGCAAACCAGAGTAAAGCTTTTTGGGGAGGCGGCCCAGCGCTTGATGTTGGTCAGGTTCCACTCCTGGATCACTTCCTTGGTCTTCTCATCCACCCTCATCACACACTCCTTGGTGATCCCCAGCAGCCGCGGCACCAGCTTGTTCTTCCCCTTCATCTTCTCCTGCAGAAGGTGGCACCCAGGTCAGCGTTAGAACGAGTGTGTCCTCAGGTCAGGTGACATGCTTTTGAGTCCTGGCCGACACCTCTGCTGGCGTTGGTGTCCTCGACGGACTTACCTTCACGAGGAAGAAGGACACTCCGTACGTTTTGAGAGACCTGGCCAGCTTGACGTAGCTGACTTTGGCCTCGATTTCTGTCATGTTCTGGGAGTTTTTGTGTGCCTGCAAAGAAAACAAGTTGTCAAATTGTACCATTTCATTCTCCATGGTCATGCATTTACTTCAATAACAAAACAATTACACATTAGTTGGAGTCTTAGTTTTCAATTTTATTGAAATTAATATAAATAAAATATTAATGAATCACTGCTTCAAAGGGAAAACCAAGATTTCCTGATAACCAAATATGTCCTTGCATTGATAAGCATTGATAACTCTCTCTCCAGTGTACATGCCCATTAGGTACCCGGGTTACTACCTGGTTTCTAGAGGGCATGTAAACACGCTGACTGAGAAAAAGACCAAAGCCCAGTTCTTACCTGGAAGATCCTTTTCTCGCCCTTCTGCTTAATATACTCTTTGGGCAGGAACTCTTTTAAACTGAAAAAGGAAATGTTGGATCCAGAATTATTCAACTGGCTAACCAACCAGACCTTGTTACATATTACAATAAATAGTTTCCATGTGTAAGTCAGACTTCAGTCAATAATGCACGTGTCTTACTCCAAGAATCCAGGCTTATGTTTGTTCTCATTGTGGTCCCCAAACTGGATCTGACATTGGAAGCCAGCAAATTCACATGCCTTCTCAAAGGAGACCGGGTGGGATCCATTCAGGATGTCATCACGGGCCTAAACACAAAAAACACCACACACACACCACACATGTGTGACGCACAAGAAAGAACAAATAAATAATCATGATTAAACAACATTTAAAGGATTAGTACACACTAAAACTAGTACACACCCCTGTAGGTAAATGACCTACAGGGGAATTTGGAATTCATATCAAATGACACATTACACATGTACACATCTTTAAAGAATCCCAGATAAAGGAATAACATTGGAGGAGCGTTTTATGACGGCAGAGAGGAGTGATGAGGTGAGGCACGGACCTGGACGTAGAGCAGGTTGAGCTGGACTGGGTCTCTGGAATCAACGTTCTGGTCTGAATAAAAGAACTTTCTCCTCAGCAGCAGCATCTCCACCTCCTCCACACCCTGCTCCCTCAGCGTCCTGCCGTGGTCCAACCAGTTCACTAGAGGGGGGGGGGGGGGGTCCATGGCTTACTCACGGTCATGAACAACCACAGCGTTTACGTGATGTTTAGGCGATCGAGAAGGGGCCTCACGCTCATCGTCTGTGTGCAGTTTCTGCTTCAACTTCTCCATCTTCTTGTCGTCTCGTAGTAAGGTCTTGTCCCTCTTCAGAGTGCCCATGGTCTCCTCCTTCTTCTCCTCGCCCATGTCTCGGACCAGGGAGTACTCGTCATAGTTTGTGATGCCTTCGTGCAAAAAAATGGAGCGAGTTCAAAACAAACATTATTCCACAAGCTGGCTAGACAACGCCACCTCGGAACTCGACTCCTTCCATAAAACACACGATGGATTAACGACATCAGTGTTCCCTATTCCCCCCTCCACTCTCTTTCCTTAGATACTACATATTCACCCGACATTAAAAATAATGCATTATAGACATAATATGCAGATTTATAGACAGGCAAAGTGGGGCACCAGTGCTGACCTATTCTGGCACAGATGGTCATCAGCATGTCGCTGACGATCTTGGAGTCGTCCACCATGACGGTCTTAATGGTCCCGTCCAGCATGCGGATCCTCAGGGGCCGCTGCTTCTTCTTGTACTCCAGGGTGTCCTGGAGGACGCGGTGCGCGTTGGTAAAGGCTCCACAGTGATATATACGTCACGTTTCAAATGGGGGCCAGACTGGCCAGAGACAGCAAGCTTAAGAGCTACACAGCTTTATCGATCTTAGATTACACTATGTTGATGTAGGTTTGCTTGCAGGTCTTTTCACTCACCCCGTTCCTCAACATGTAGTAGTCGAGGGCCTTGCCTGCCTCCAGCCAGATTCCCTTTTTGGGATCCTCGTCCGACAAGAACAGACTGTAGTCGTTGGCTGCAGAAAAGGCACAGCAAGTCTTTTCATTTTCGTCTTCTGCAACACTTTTCATCTCAAGCATGCATTTCTATTTTAGGAGTTCTGGTTAGGTCCGCTTTGCCAAGAGACACCAATTAGTGGTGATTTCTTCACCAGGACCAACAAATCACTGAACCACCCAACTAGTATCTATATCCATCCCTGTGTCTGCGCTGATGTGCATTGTAGTTTGACCTCTGAATGGTTCTAAGCCTTTTCCCGAGTTGGTTCCAGCCCCATATGGGTCTCTTGTGCTCTGTGTGATCATGTATGAATGCTGACAGTGCCTATGAGTCACTGTCAGCATCGCTGATAGCTGGGGACCACAGTGGTCATTCTGACCACTGTACACACGCTCACGTCCTGGTGAACCACGTACTGATACATCGTTGATAGGCTGCCAAACAAACACTTAAACTCATTGTGTCTCATGGCCAGTTATCATCAATACACCCAGAGGGCAGCCATGTTTGGAGCGCAGCGCTCAAACCAGTGACGTAAACAACCAAGGCTGTTTTGGTCAACATGACACAAAGCGACACAAGAGGGGGATTTAAATGTTTGCTTACAGCGCATCAACAAAGTCCCAGTGCATTCTTCATGAGGACACATGTTTAAGTACAGTACACACTTCTCAACCCTGGGCTTAACTCCTCTTAGCACAGGGATGAGTTAAGCGTGAGCCCTGGGCTGGCCATAGCGTGAACTGCTTCAATGAACCCCGTGTGGAAATGGTAAATGTCTGCATTTATATAGCGATTTTCTAACTAGTGGCCACTCAAAGGGCCAACATTCACCCATTCATGCACACATTCATGCACACATTGACGACGGAGTCCACCACGGAGCCAAGGAGCAGTCAGGGTGAGGCGTCTCGCTCAGGGACACCTCGACACTCAAACTCGAACTAGCAACCTTCTGGTGACCAGCCGACCCGCTCCTGAGCCACATGCCGCCCCAACAATAGAACAATAGAGAACATTGTATTGTTTTAGTTCTTACGAGGAAGACCAAAGGCTGCATGCGTTGACAGAGGAGCAGTACTCACGCTGGCCCAGCTGGGCCTCAGGGACCCTCTCCCTGATGATGCGACAGGCGTCGAACACCATGGTGGAGGGCTCAAACTGCATGGTCTTCACCACGTTCCCCACACCGATCTTCAGTGACAACGCCACCATGGTTGCGGTTCTCACTTGTTCCCCGGTTGTTCCTGGAGATGAAAGAGGAACAACGATTACGGTCGGAATAACAAGGAGACACAGGGATCAACAATGCTCTGGCGCGATGTCATGAACATATCTCACAAATGTCGCCGGTGTGGGATTTGGTTTTGGTTTTGGCTTAACATCAGTTTTTCCTGAGCACTAGACAAGCCTTGTTGCAGCTAAAACTCAAGTGGACAACTTTTAATACATAATAGTAACATTGTTTGGGAACTTGAATACACATACTGGACAAAGGTGTAACATCTGAAGTAACATTAGCTTAACATTTAAACGAGGTTGCATAGTGATGGGATCAATACAATGATACAATAACTGATGCCTAATTCCCATTAATCAATCCTTATGGCCTGGATGCAGGGACACAATGCAAATATTTACTAACAATTATTTCATTGTCATAACCCAAGGTCTTCACATATGAATGAATAGATATGAATAGATTGTTCAACTGGGTCTAACGCCAATGTTGCAAATGCTTTCAGATTGGAAAGTAAATTGTTGAGGCTTTATGGGGAAGAAACCCTTCCCAGTTGTAATTATGATTTCATGACATAGTTCTTGATACCACTGCGCACTACAGAGGGATCAACGCGGCCTATTGGCTGCCGTGCGGCACCCGTCCATGAGCTCAATATCGACGGCTTATGAGGTCAGACCAGGCGGCCGGTGGGGACACAGGTCACCACAGGCTCCTGGGAGGTGCACGTCGTACCAGCCATGTGTGCCTTCGACGATAGCCAGGAACCAAGGTCATTTGGATAACATCCAATTATGAATATGTTCTTCCAATCATCCCAGAAGAGGACTGGCAGCTAAACACTCCCTCTCAATCTAGTGACTTGTCGGCCTTGCACCATTGCAGCTGAAGCAGTAAAACCTTTCACTACAGTGTCCTTGTTACAATGTAATTACACAGCAAAAAGCAACAGCCTTAAACAACATGTACTTCTTTCACAACATTATGGAACAGCCTGTAACAACAGACTTGGGGTGAGCGTGGAGACTGCTTTCTTGCCTGTTCCTTCCCCTAACGCTAACCACACTGTTGTTACATGCTGTTCCATAACGTGACTACATATCGGTACGTTCTAGTGAGTTGCGATGTGATCCATACCAAGTCAAACATTATTGATTCCAAGTAACAAGATGTGGGCAATGTTTGAACAGCCTTAATTGTGTTGCAAATTGGACAACGTAATGACAAATGACTTGTATGTATTTTTCAACCTTATAAGGGGCCTTCATTTTGACAACATTTGTATCACATGTCCAAGCATTTTGACATTTGAAGCTATCTTGAAGTCTCCCATATCCGTGCATGACCAGTGTTCCCTTAATCTAATGTTCCTGAGTGCTTGAGTCATGCTAGTTAACTGCTACACAACAACACTGACTTATCTCTTCCTGCCAGTGAGGTGGTGTTGTTCTGGTGTCTTCTTCAGTGAAATGGATTATTACCATATCAAATACAACATGCTCTAGTCTGCACCATCTTTATCGCATAGCATTATACATACACGTCTGAATAGCTTTTTCATTGATACTGTAGGAATGGTGTCTACATATATTCTGTGATTTGGCTGAACAATTATAAGATCATCCACATCACAATTGCAAATAATGCTATTTTAACTAGAAGGCTAAATAAAAGCACAGCGCTCTAAAATGAATAAAGCATATTCATGAATGAACCCTAAACAATGTCCGGGTTACTACCGCGTTACTACCAATCCTTTCCTTTACTCTGTTATGCTGCTATGGTATCACTACACACATCCATTAATAACATCCATATTTACTTTGCTTTGAGACACAGAAAACTGCCCCCATTTGAAATCATTGGCTTAGATTAAAGAATCAAAAGTCTTCCTTCCCGTCATAGTGGTAGGAGATGTATAGGATATAGCTTGAGAATCTAAACATCAAAGTCTCTGTCCATCGACACGTTTAGTAAAAAGAAATTATGAAATATATAAATATTTCAACAGCAGGCGAACATTTGGGGTATGTGTTCAATATTTAGGACACATTTGTCTCCCCCAATAAAAACATGAAATAAGCAGATGACTTTTATTTTGAAGACCTGCTAAAATGTTCCTCAAAGACGCAACAATGTTTCCAACAGGGTGGGTCTTTCTCTTCAGCGTTGGGTCTTTTTATTACCATCAAAAAAACAATTCCCAAAACTCAACACACAAGGAGGACAGAAGAGTAAATCCCTATACGCGTGTTCACTCAGCAAGGTTTTATAACACATAAGAAAAGTTGAACGACGGGAGAATAAATATGTGAAAGCAATACAGAATGTCTAAGAGCCTTAGTGCATTTTATTCTGTAATATTCAATAGTCACCCGCTACATTACTTTGTGTTTTCCATTTCATAAATAAAGAAATGTCCACCATGTATTAATGCAGAAAAGGCACAAATTGATCACCAGAATGCAGTGTTTGACACTGAAACGTCCCTTGGGGAAGGTTCCCCTAACTCCCAGCTCAATGTGTGTGTACCCCCCCCGATGTCCAAACGACACCTACTTCCTTCAACCCCCGGCCGCCGTAAACTGGGGATACCCAAATGTACATATGGGGCTGGTAGTGAGCAGCAGAGGGAGGAACGGTGCTGAGGGGTCTTCTGTGAGAAGGTACAGCATGAAGTCCTCCAAAATAAGTGTCTTAATAGATCTATAGATGGATAAATTAATTGCCATGGCAACACAGTTGATTGGAATCTGTCTTAGTGCCACACAGGTTAAAATAAGGCAATCCACGCACAGTACAATACAACAGTAGCACTTCTGTTGTTGAGTTAAGAAAAGACGGCCTTCACTATTCGCTACAAAACGACAATAGTGTGTAGTGTAAAGTATAGTGTAAAGTGTAAAGTACTCCATTTAGAAATACTCTGAACAACAGCAGCGCTGTGAGGAAGTAGGAGTTGTGTGTGGCTATGTTTGTGACAGGAAACGCAAACAGCAATACACATGACTGACACCCCCCCCCCCCCCCCCCCGCAGCAACAACCAGAGACACCTCCGTCTCACTGCTCCAGCTGAGGAAGACCTTATGAGGCCGGGACCAGGTCACACATGATGCAATGTAGTTAATGCTGTTGGGAGTGTTGCAAATTCCTGTATTTCTGCTACGAAAGCGCTGTGTGCATGTATCGGATTGACAGATAAGATTGACAGATTAAGGCGTTGTATCGGAGAGCAATCTTTCCACTTTACATCTACGCATGGAAAAGGAAGTAACTCGTTGTGGTTAAGCAATATAAGCTATTGGTCTTTTAAAAGTGCTTGGATCTAGATACACTGCTTGAAAAAGGGTGCATGTGAACATTTAGAGCTATTTGTATTAATATATCAGAATTTGTTATAACTCAGTGAACTAACAATCTCAAATGTTGCACATTGTTCAATCTTTATGAAATACAAAGAAAGGAGCACTTGGCTCAACAACTATATCGCATAGCATGTAGAAGGAATGATAAACATTACAATGGAGTGTGAGACCCAGCAAGATAAACAAGGCATTGCATCCCAATACAAAGGGCAATTCCAGAGAAACTGAGACACAACGTTACCAAGAACCAAAGTACCGATGTAACAGCCTTGAAACGCAACAGACTTATGTAAATAGAGCTTTTGATAAATGAAATGTGAAATGAACTAAAGAAAAAAAAATATTCCCTACATTATGGTGTTATTTTCCCCCAGACTGTAAGCATAAAAAGGTTCACTAATAAAACAATTCTAGAGCAAGTCTTGGAAATCCTGAGGAATTTATAACAAATGTTTTGTTTCGGTGAGGCAACAGCAGCACACCCTGGCCTGACCAAATAAGGCCTGCTGGGGAACGTGATGCAGATCAGCCCTCAGAGGACGTTCAAAATCACACAGTGCAGATCCCTTTTAGAGGAACCACATAGCTCCTGAAATAGAGTAAACACCAACACGCCTGCGTTCTCTATCAGGAACTCTTGAAAGACGTGGATTTAGATAGACTCGGAATGACGCATGCTGACATCATTGCAAGTCTTTCAAACATCAGCAAGCGATCTCAGCAACTGTGATGTTATCTCGTTCAATGCCTTTCATTCCGTCAACCAAATTATTTCAGCCTGAAACAGACCTCCCAAATGATAGTACTTAATAAACGAAAATAGGGTCAGGCAAAAACGCAATTAAACCTGTAGAACCAACAGTGGAACCTTCTAGCCCTCAGCATTTCATGTGCTGTACAAGCCATCGTCTGACCCAATGTCTTCTGATGCAATTCAGAAGACTTTGGGTCAGACGGACACAGTGCCGAGATCAGGCTTCCTTCCCTTATTTCCAAATTTGCAATGAGAAGACTTGCATGGGTAAATGTGTACCGATTAAATATAATGAGCAGAAAAACATTGACAGAGAAAATAAATTGTCTGGTTCCGCAAAAATGTAATATAGTTAACCATGCTATTGTTATTGAACCAAATAGGAAGAGGAAGTCTAGTGTAAATGCATTGGCTTGGATCAATTTAAATGAGTAAGTTAGGGGGCAGCCATAACTTTCTGAAAATAATGGAATAGAATATAAATAAAACCTACGTAGAAGGGCTTTAAAGGTCCTGTAGTTAAAATTAAACACAAACTTTCATTTTGGTCTTAGAAACGTCTTGGTAAGTTTAGTATATTCATACGTATTTAGTATACTAAAAAAGTAATCCATGCCATTTTGTCCCAGTGACTAAACTAATACCGTCATGTAGAAACAGACTGGTTTAAAAGCCACCTGCCAACCGGTTTGGGAAACGTTCTGCTCTGCTCTGAACTCCGCTCCCGTTATTTTTGTGACGTCACAAAAATAACGTGTGCTAGCGCCACGGACGCGTGGACGCCTGGAGCTCCGTCTGGACAGCGGTTACCGTGGCTGGCTGTATCCGGGAGAGGGTTAGGCTTCTCGGACACACTGTTCTAACACCCCAGAGTGTGTGGAAGTGTGGCTGGACTGTTAGACAGCGGTTAAGGTGGTGCGTTGGTGAGAGGGTAAAAGCTTCTCGGACAGTTCACATACAGCAATCATTAAAACGCTGGTCACAACTTTGTGTGTTGGGCAAAATAAAACAAAATCTGTTCAGGGGGAAATATAGGCGTGTACTGTTAATCATTTTAACATACTGAAGTGTATAATAAGTAGAATATAATCAGTGGGCAACAAAAATCTCATGAAGCCACCTTCAAAGCCCCATGCTCCATTAGCTGAACAAGTAACTCTCCACAGACTACTACTTCCACCAGGCTGTAGAGAAACGCCCCTTTGACTTCATGACATGGACCCGTGGTTGAGGTTCTGCCATTGCCTGATTTTGAACTCCTGGGTACGAATCATTAGGAAATGAAAACGGTTACGTATACTGGCCCTTTTTCCAACTTTCAAACTTATAGTTTTCTTTTTTGTACCATGAAATATTGATAGCGTATTAAGTCAGATACCCGGCGAGCCATATCCTTATCAGGGAAACCCAAGTGTGGCCCTGGTCAAAGGTTGAGAAACACCGCCAATAATAAGAGCAATATTCCTCCTGATGAAAGCACAACTTTGTTTCAAATGTCAGTAGAGCGTTGGGAGGACGAGAGAACAGTGGACATGACTGTGTACAAGACTTCATCATAAACATAAACTACTGCAACACATTCCATCAGAATCTGTTCACATTCAATAGACAGAAAAGGCTACGCTCCTAGTTGATTTGTGTGCATCGGATAAATAAAGTGCATCTTATCAATTTGACTGGTTTGCTCAGTAAAATGTATGAAATACTAGATACACCAAAAAACAGAAACACCAAAAAACTGAACAGAACATTTAGTGATGATGATCCCATAGCCTACTCTCAACACAAAAGTTATTTTTTTTAAACTAAAAGTTTTTTTTAATTACACCTCACAATATCACCCATATCAGGCCAACTCGTGCCGTGGCATTTACTTCAGCTATAACAGTGTTCGCCTTCCTCCACCATCAAATGGTTGATATACAAAAACATAAATGTTTTCTTTTCATAACAAAAAAAACAACAATGTTGGCTTCACCACGAGACTACAGCACACTTTAGTACTGCCCGGGGGGGGAGTCAATGCAGCGGTGCAACACTGCATTGACTCCCCCCCGGGCAGTACTACAGAGGCCTGTTGTGGCAGTGGTTGAACACTGCATGCAGTGGTTGAACACTGCATGGCTGAAAGTACAAGTCGATTCGCTGCTGACAACCGGATGCGAATATGCACACGTCAGGGTCCGGGCGGCCAATCGCTCAGTGTCCAATCAGCGAAGAGCTCTGAGCGCAGCAGCGCCGTGGGGGGCGGGGCTTAAAGTACTGGCTTGGAAGTAAAGTAAAAAGAAAATCACGCTGCTGCCTCCAGCCATCAGTAAAACAATCGCCTTTAGTGACTCTAGGTGTGTTTACTGGAAGACAGGCATGCCATGTGAACACATTCCTGCCCTGTGAACGCATAGCCCCGGGCTACGGTTATTCCTGAAGCAGGCACACGGAGGCATAAATTATAGTGAAAAAACAGAGCCTAGTAGAAACAAAAACAGACTTGTCAGCCCATTTGGGGAATGCGTGGAGTTGGATTGTGTTCAAGTTCTTTACAGTCAAAATGAGGAAAAACCTTGACGTGTACAAGTGCACAGATTAAAAAGTAAACAGTCTACTGACAAACATTTACCACTCCGATATTTCATGTTGCCACAATGTGTCTGATTATACACATATTCTCGTAAAAATATGAGTTATTGCGCTCTATAAACGAGGCCAACATGTCCCGTGAGATATAGTGGGCCACAATAACGTGTTTGTAAATTGGACTTCCAACAATAAAGCGATGGTCTTAGCGTTTTGTGTCCTCTCCAGAAACGAGTGATCCACATCGTCGACCTCCACAAGAAAACACGGTAGACAAATGACGTGAAGTTCCGCAGAGTGGAAACTTTTACGCGCCCCAAGAACCAAACTCCTACCGAACAGGAGAAAGAAACACTTAGAAAAGACCTACCTGTGTCAGCGGACTAGTGATCGCCGGGTACCCGATGATCTAGTAACACGAAATATGGACGGTATTCGCCTTTTCTAGCGGAAAAATGTTTTACAGGAGCCCAAGAAGAGAAGTATTTCCCTCGGTTCCGTCTACATCCGCTCTTGGAGACAGCGTTAAACTCCACCCTGCAGCTGCTCAGCAGCGGACAGCAGACTGCATGATAGGGCGGTGACTCCACTGCTTCCTATATGGTAACTTGGTCCAGCTCATTGTCACAGTTATACCAGCAATGTCACTGTGTTACTGGGCCAACGGCTCAGGGACACACGGCCACATGTTAGTTTGCTATTGTACTACTATCTTTTCTACCTACCTATCGTGAACATATTGGAAGCAATGTTGCTGCTGGACCATGTCACAGTGGTAACACTGATACTGCTGGCATCACAGTGACATCACTGTTATCAGCCATGTCTCGGTGTTACCAGCAATGTCACAGTTATACCAGCAATGTCACAGTTATACCAGCAATGTCACAGTTATACCAGCAATGTCCCAGTGTTATTGGGTCAATGTCTTCAGGTCACACTTTTGTAGGCCTACTACTCTCTATTCTACCTACCTCTGTGCACATATTGCACTGTACAGTAGGCTGAATGATGTTTTGCTGAATACACGTAGGGATTGTGACAAACCTTTGGCATAAAATGGCTGTGTAATAAAATACGTTTTTTTTTATATAACAAAGCAAAGTATAACAAATTGCCATTGTTTTCCCCTTGAAACCAAATAAAGGTCACATGCTTCTTAAGAAGTGTTCAAGTAAACTTCAACTTAAAAACCTTATAAACACCAAAGAATCTTGCAGAGGCTGAAGCATGCTTGTGCTTCAGTGTGTGTGCAGACCTGTGAACGACGTGCACAGACATGCACATAGATGTCAACATACTTGCATGTACACCTAATGGTTAGTGTGCTCACCCAGGGCGGGACTGCTTAAGGAAGTCCCAGTCCACCCTCTGCTCTCTGGTTGTACTGAGGCCAGGGGAAGGACTCTTCTCAGCCCTCCAGTGGGTGTGTTACACTGTAGTTCTCTTCAGCTGGTTCTTGGGTTGGACTGTTGCGTACTCTTATTGCCCAACGTTGTGTCGACAGGCGGCAGGCTGTACTGTTACAGACGGAGCTAATCACCCTTTTGTGACCTGTAGGCCTCGTGTATAAACGTGCATAAAACAAACAGCAGGCTAAGATAGGCCTAGTCAATGCTTTTATTTGAACAGTTTGCTTCTTATTTTCCTTATGTTGGACCTAACGGAAAACCAACTGAACACTGGGCATTTTCTGATTCTCTTCCTCATTTGTCTCTAACGCAGCAAGCGACCATCTTGCTCCTTTGATATCACACATCTTTTTCCAGGCACTTCTGATGAATCATTTAATGGTGGGGAAAAAAAGTATGCAACATGTCATGCTTGCTGCTGCCTCAGACTGTAAGCTGCTTTATTTGGAGCGTCTACACAGCCTCTATCGTGCCCTCTCCTTTTGAACTTCCACCTCCCTTTGAACAGATCTAGGATCAGGCTCTCTAGCCATTTAAGACGTTCAGACCAGTGATCTTAATCTCGTTCAACGTGTCTTCCACATGCGTGTTGTATCTTTATCTCAGAGCAAACATTTCTCAGCCACAAGGGAATGTTAGAATTTATTTCCTGTTTCCTAAAATACTTCCTTTTTTTGTTGTTATCTACATCCTGTCATAATTAAAGTAACGGGCTGGCTCAGAATGACACACTACATTAACCACACTTAATGTAAATGAACAAATAAGAAAGGCAATGAAGATGTAGGCCTACCCATAAAAGAAGAGCTATCACAAATGACCAGAAGGACATCATTCAGCCATCATTCAGCCTCTTCTATGTATGTGTAGGCCCAACTAAACATTGAATTGTTATTTTCTTTACTGGTTGGCGGGATAATAAACTATTTTTTAGTTTAAGGGTACGGGTTTGCCAAATATTGAATCCATACTGCCATTTCAATTACACATTTGTTTGTGCCAACTTATAGCCCAAGGATGTGTGTCTTTGTAGCCTAACCCTAACCCTACCTGAAAAGGAGTTTAAAATTCACTTTGTGTTAATTATTTCGGTTCTAAAGATTAGAATACTGTGGCCGAAACGTAATGGACAAACACAAGTTTCTTTGATTTCTTGATTTTTTTTTTTTGGCTTTAATTAGTTATTACTTTCTAGGAAACTAATAAATCCCTCAACACAGTGGCAGCAGACACGTACCCAGTGGCAGCAGCAACGTAAGGCCCTATTGTGTAGGCCTACAATATCAAGAATACAAATTAAATACAAATAATATGAATTGTGTGGGTCAAATAGTAAAATAGTCCTCACTTTAGGAGAATATCCACTAGAGGGCGATGTTGTCCTCCCCAGACGGGTCGAGGTGGAACGCCGTCAAGGTAAATCGCCCCGTGGCCGAGGTACAGATATGTTGATACCAGACACCACCAATCTGTTGCAGGAATGCGGGTTAATGAGGCCTACACTCGATGTATCTCAGCTCAGTTATCAATGAGCCACCTACACATCAAGTCTACATTAAACAATCCTTCTGACATCATAGCTATCGTAACTTTAATACATCTTGTAAACACAAATTATGCTTCTGCATTTCAACTGAACAATGGAAGCCTGTGCCCGCCACCAACCCTAGCAAAAAAGAACCTGGTGTTTAAGAGAAGTACTGCCGCTGAAGAGCCAGGGTCCAGCTGGTCCACTGAGGAGCGTTCTGCCAGCCCTAGAGGACCAGGTGGGGGTCCCCCTGGTGGTAGTGTTGAGGACCAGGTGGGGGTCCCCCTGGTGGACCAGGTGGGGGTCCCCCTGGTGGTAGTGTTGAGGACCAGGTGGGGGTCCCCCTGGTGGTAGTGTTGAGGACCAGGTGGGGGTCCCCCTGGTGGTAGCGATCCGGCGGTTCTGCCAAACCCTGCCCCGGGCCACTGGGTCTTGGTCCTCGGGACCCCTATCGGTGATGACCCCTATCGGTGGTGACCCCTATCGGTGGTGACCCCTATCGGTGATGACCCCTATCGGTGGTGACCCCTATCGGTGATGACCCCTATCGGTGGAGGGCAAACGGGGCCGGAAGGCTCCCCCTGAGGAAGGCTGCAGTGCCCCGAGAGGAGGAAGGGTCTCCCCCCCACTATCTAACCCACCGGTAGGGCTGTACCGCCGTGACCCGTAGCGGAACAGCTTAATGTGGTCTACAGGGTGCAGCTGGTCTAGAGGAGCCAGGAGGACGTGGTCCAGCAGAACCCCCCCCCCCCCCCCCGCCAGGCCCCGGGGCCCCTGGAGGACGGGTGGTTGGGTGGTGGACTGCACCCAGACTCCCGCCGCATCCCCAACACAGCGCAGGGTTCCTCTGCATATCCAGGGCTATGCGGTGGACTCTAGGGCTGCTGGGGACAGCTGACCGCCTTGGTGGGGGGGGGGTGGGGGGGTGGGGGGGTGGGGGGGGGGGTGGGGGGGGTGGGGGGGTGGGTGGGGGGGTCTGCTTCCCCATCAGGCCCTGGGTGGAGTCAGACGTTCATCAGTTCATCATCATTTATGTGTGCATGTGAATCATTTTCATTCACGGTCGTGGGGTGACACCCTAAAAGATGACTGTGGACATATTGTTATTGTTACTTTTATTATGTATAATCCTATATTTGTATTTTAAGTGTATAGCCTGTATCTATGTCAGAGGGTTGCCTATGCTAACTTGCCACAAGAAACAATCGATGTGCAATTCTACATGTGTACCAAATACACGCGTGTGCGCGAACATGTGCTACACATGTTTACCACATGCACGCGCGTACGCGTACATCTGCTACACATGCAGAATCGTCAACAAGTAACACAATAGGAACAGACCCCCGTGTTTAAAGCATGTCTCTTTAACGGCTAGATTTAGCTGCTGGGGAGGGGAGGGGAGGGGGGTGAGGCGACGCGAGGAGAGGAGAGGGGAGGTTCATCGAGTTCATGTGGCTGTCTGAAGCAGAGCCTCTAAAAAACACCTTCAATATTTGACAGACTTGCAATTCTGACAGCCCTAAAAAGAGCAAAAACACATGTCAAACGGAGCTGAAGACTGTTTGAGGTCATGCAGCAAAAACGTCTTAGATGAAATGAGCTGGAATATCCTGCGGTTGACTTTTAAACGGAATCCAAATGGATGGTGGTTACAGTAGCGACCATTTGCAGGTCATTTAAGGTAGGATATCTCTCCAACTCATCACCAGGCTACCCACAAGCTACAACAAGTTGACTTTTTACACACCATCTTTGACAAAAAGGAATGGGATAATTGCTCTCCGTGCACGGTGGTACAGGTTCTACACACGATGGCTGATCTGTGCTGTAGAGCGATGGAGAGAGGCAGAGGACGGGTTCCGTCTGATGCTATGCCGCGACCTGGATACCCCCAGCACTATGTGCAGCAGCCTGGCACCCAGCAGCCAGGGGTGGACATCGAGGAGCTCGCCTCTAAACGGGTGGACATCCAGAAGAAGAGGTTCTACCTGGATGTGAAGCAGAGCACACGGGGACGCTTTCTGAAGATCGCCGAGGTTTGGATCGGACGCGGACGGCATGATAACATCAGGAAGAGCAAACTAACCCTCTCCATGTCCATGGCACCCGATCTCCGGTACTGCCTGGGAGATTTCATTGAGTACTACGCTCGCATCGGGCTGCGAGGCGCGCTTGCGCCACTGCGGATCGAGGAGCAGAACAACGGCCAGGGCCGCCAGCCCGACGCCCACCGGAGGCGGCCGGAGCACCGAGCATCGCCGGTGTCCCCGGCCGGCTCTGCCGCATCCGATGAGAACGCCCACCGCGTCCTGAAGAGCGAGTTCATCGAGCGCGACAATAGGAAGTACTATCTGGACCTGAAGGAGAACCAGCGGGGCCGGTTCCTCCGCATCAGGCAGACCGTGATCAAGGGCCACGGCACCATGGGCTACTACGGCCAGGGCATCGAGCAGACCATCGTGCTCCCGGCCCAGGGGCTCATCGAGTTCAGGGACGCGCTGTCGCAGCTGATCGAGGACTACGGGGACGAGGACACCGACGACCGCGGCAAGGGCTCCAAGAACGGCGGCGGCGAGGAGAGCCCGGACCTGCCGGAGGCGGCGTCCTTCCGCGTGGACAACAAACGGTTCTACTTCGACGTGGGGTCCAACCGGTACGGCGTCTTCCTGAAGATCAGCGAGGTCAGGCAGCCGTACAGGAACACCATCACGGTGCCGCTCAAAGCCTGGGCCCGGTTCGGGGAGAACTTCATCCGCTACGAGGACGAGATGAGGCGGATCATCTCGTGTCAGACCGAGAAGAGGACGGGCGCGGAACCGGGGGAGGACGCCGAGGTGCCGGCGGACTAGCGGGCGGCCAGCGGTCCAGCAGTGAGTTGAGCAGAAGAGACAGTGATAAGAACCTAGATATCGTAGCAAATCACTGTCATGATGACTGATCATGTAATGCAATGCTGTACTGTATGCACTGATGTAGGCTACTGTAACTATTGCCGACTACAACTTTTCTCTTATGCTTTTGATGTGTCCACTGACACCGGTTTCAATTGGTCAGATGAACACCGACCTCGTGTTTTAACATCCAGTCACGTTTGAAAAAGATGAAGTCCTAAGCCCGATAAAGGATGCAGGAGGGCGTGAAGACGCTGATATTGCACACGTTGGAGTGCATATGGTGCTTTAGTGTGAGGAGGCCTGTGGCTGAGGAGAGATGGCAACTGATACCTTTTCATCCATTCATCACAACTCCATCCTCATAGACTGGGAAAATATGGTCTGTTCGATTTCTTAAGGATCCGTTTGATTGGGATCAATATCACGGTTAGGCTACCTATTAGGTCTACTGTTGAGACTTCGACATTGGACATCACAAATAATAATAATAGGCCCTTTACTGTCACTTTAATGAGAAAGGCTTGCCCAAATTAATCAATTAAACCAATTAATGAAAGTAGATTTGATCTGCCTTGCACAATATATCTATTTTGTATTGCCTTATTATCTAGAGACGCCTCAATCTCAACATTATGATGCCTTTAAAAAACCTTGTGGATACTTGAAACAAAGGCCTCCAGATTCATATTTTATACATAGATATAATTATGTTTCGTATAAGAACGCATCTTTATAATTAGGAATCAAGTCAGAAAAATGGTAAAGTTCCTAACTTGTGAATGTTTGATCACATACCAAATGATTTGAGCACAAATAAGACTAATAACCATATAAATCCAGACCTTGTGTTCTCCAATGTTTGAAATGAGCGCCTAGCTTCAATTTCTTGACAAACCTTTCATCGTGTTCATGTAGGCCTACAGCTAATAACAACGCATAGGCCTACTGATGCTAGTCCATGAGATTGATCACACTCTGGCTGCCCTGATAAGAACCACTTGTTTGATTTTGACAGCGTCAACAGTTCAACATGTGAGAACAACAAAGGGGTTAGCATCAGATGTTTGGATCAGGGATTATTGTGCTGCTTAGAGGGGTTGATGATCCAACATTTTGTCCAGAAAATGGTTCTCTGTGTTTAATACATGGTTACAGATGGTCAAAGGCTACTTTGGGTCCACATGGAGATCTGATTTTAGTTTTCTGCTCAGTATCGACAATAAAGGCTTATTAGTGGCATGGTTTTGGTGTTTTCCCGAATTGTTAATCATCTTGATTTAGATGTTTATCTTTCTTTGATTAAGGCAGATATTAGCCTTGAGCAATGGGAAGCCAAGGACAATATTATACATCCACATGTACAATTCATATTGAGGTTATTATCACACGTCTCCCAGAGTCAGTGTTACTATATTTCCCACAAACCTCCAAATTGCCTCAGCAGCGTTTTGAGGCCTGACTAATGCTGTTGTTGGCGCCTCTCTGTAGTGTACAGCAGTGTTGTTCATGGTGAGGCCAGACCCGTCCACACTGAGATAATAAACCCCCCTAATGTACAGGCACATTCAGGGACACACATCTTTTGAAAATATCCATAAATTGAAGTACCATATTCCAACAATATGGTACTTCACAACAAAAAACCACAGCTGGTCAAGTAACATTTGGACCAGATCCCCTTCACCCTAAAAAAAACCTAAACCACATTCATCTGTTTTGGAGTGCAATAAAATGTGTTTGTTTAATGAAGTTATTGGTGTGTGTGTTTGCCATAATATAGAGTTAATATAGTGGGAGACTCTGACCTAGCTCAAATGCCATTTGACAGCCTTTTGATATCAGGACAAAATATGAAAAGGCTCCGCCTCCTTTTAATATCTTCAAGTTGGCAGACGATGCGTTACATTTAGTCCAATATACGTCTCCCTGTGGTGATGGTGCTGGAACAGAGAGTGAATACATAACTTAAATGAACAGTGATTATAGGCTTCCTCATGAATTGCCATATAGGGTAAAAAGAAAGATAGGCAAACATGTTAATATAGAAAGGGCTTAAAATCTTTCTTCAACAGGATTTTATTTAGTCTTTAATACCACTGTGCTATCAAATCTGCATATGTGCAGATTTTCCAATTTTGTGTATTCCATGTATTATAAACAAGAATGCTATGAAGCTGTACTATGAAAGTGGATTGTATTTTTGGGATTCCTCTTTTAGTGGTAGGCTATTTTTTCTTTTCTTGTGAGGTGATCTTTCTTTGCCAAAAAAGTTGTGTATTGTGCTTTGTCTATATTTGCTATTTGCAATGTGTTTACATTGTTATATTTCCCGTGAATACATTATCTGTCTCCAATATTATTACAGATCTATATGACAACTAAAAGGCATATTATGATAATTAAAGGCACAATTCATGCATTCAAATCATTTTAGAAATGTATCATGCCGTACATGTAGGGTACAGGAAATAAGCAGTAACCATACAAATCTTAAGATGAACAGTCACACATTTTAAGAGATCGATAAAGCTAGCAAAAATAAATTTCCTTTCCTTAACAAATCCAAATGATTGCTAAAATAACTATTTTCAGGTTTTGTTAACTGATTTAACAGATCCTCTGGTACATATAGTTTGTTGAAGATTGACAATCATTGGAGTTCTCTTGTATCCCTCAAACGTGAACCTGAACGCCCCCTGTGCATACATTGGACCCCCCCCCCCCCTCAATAGTGCATAATATTTACTATGTTTGCCCTGACTTTGATAAATGATGCAAATGTCACTTTGTATCTATTCCCTGATTCCCTAATCACCCCTGCCCTCTGAACGCACAAAATATAACTGATACAAACAAAATATATAAATACATAAACAAAATATAACTGATATACTTATCAGACAGTGATGTTTGATCTAAAAAATATAGGGTCTTAGTAGGGTCATTTGTTGATTTGTACCTCTAGCTCTTATTGTAAAATGAGCTCCCCTGATCTTGAAGTCTGAATTATAGCCAGATTAACCTTCTAATAAAAAGTATTGTTTTCGATTAGGACTTAGAGGTTTCCCAATGGCTCCTTGCATTCTTCAGCAGCTTTCCTGCGTACTGGCGCCTTTAACCAGACAGGGCAGGCTTCCATGCAATGTGAAACAGAGCTCATTCATACCTTCATAACAGGGAACTTATCGATTCAAAGAATCAATATCTCCTATCAATTGTTAATAATAACACATATTTCACAATTTGATCACAATTATTAAGCCAAAAGACTTGAGATAATGACTAACACCACCAATTGAGTAACCCTGGAACAAAATAGGATTTTGATTATGGATTCTGATTATACTATATTTATAATTTCCCAACCTTAAAGCTTGTCCAAAAATCTCTTCCTACTTTCATATATATATATATATATATATATATATATATATATATTCAATAAAGATTTAGCATAGTTTGGTGTACCATTATAATAAATGATATTTAAAATACATAACTCATTATCATATTCATCTTGTTATTTAAGTCAGGTTTTATAGTTTTGCAGGAATACCATTATGAGGGCTATAATGGTCAAAACATTCATAAACAACAACAGCTACAATGAAAAACGTGAGATTTATTAACAACAAGATCTGAAGTTCCAAACCCGAAGCCTTAACACCTTTGGATTCGATTAGGGTTGTCCATTAAAGTAATGGTTAGTGCATGTACCACAGTTCCTCCTTAAGACACCAATCAACCAATAAAGAAGCTACAGAGGTATGACATTGCAAATGTAATAAATGCCTAATTATAAATCATACACTATCCCAAGCATTAAAGAAAATGATATAGATCAAATCGTTGCTTAACATATATACTACAATTAAGATGAAGAGAATGAATAACTGATAAATACTCTTACAATATTGAATAGTTCAAGGAAATAGTGTGCACTTTATCAGATTTATATAAATGTTACTAATCAATAGTGGTATTGGACAATAAATAGTGGTGTTGGAGTTGGGCTTGCTGTATGTAACATAAAAAAAGATTAATTTCCGTTAAATATGTTATTTTTGTTTTAAAATGTTAAGAGCTGTACATAAAAACTGAGACTGAAAAAAACGTATGAACAATCATAACATTGACTTTGTTTTTTCCAGAACAGTCTGTGGCTCAAAAATATGTAAACGTTTTTGTATTTCATTAACAGGTATAAAATATGATTTTTTTTTCAATGTATGCTACTGTACTGTATTAATATTTGGCTTGTAATGTTTTAAGAAGTTTCAATATTTTGAATTATATCCAAGGAACAGGTTTTAAAAGTTGCATGCCAAGAGATGGTAATGTAGAATAGAAGATATACTGTATAAACACCAACATGTGTCCATGTGCACATTGTATCGATGCAGCTTAACGCATGCTATAGGGAAATGTCTTGCTCCACTGGTAAGTGTTTCTGTAAAACTGTCATTTCTGGTCTATACTCTTATCAAGCAAAAAGAAAACACACAAACAATGTCTATTTGTTATTATTTTCTTTCCATACATTGCATAATTATGTTTCATTATATAGGCCTACTAATATGCTAACTTATGAGGATGAGAAGGTTAGTTTGGCTAACTAATGACAATGATAATTGTGGTCTTGTAGTGAAATATGAAATCTAAAAGTGTTCATAAACTATCATTTATAATAGTCCCTCTTACCACCATCTCTGATTTGTTAGGTTCCCTGGTGCTTCCCTGCCTTTATCAGGAGTATATGATAACATGAGTCCAGTATAACCAGTGGAGCAGACCCGTGGAAATGTAACTCATTAGTACTGTGATGTGGCGAGAGACTGGTCTAGTGTCTTCTGTGGATTAATGGGAAGAATGTGCACAAAACCAGCGGTTTTGTACTGAAAATATATCAAACTTTCTTGTTAATAAACCAAAAGATAACAAACAAAACCGGATTCGCTTAAAAAGCTTCTTTCTTTCAACGTAGACGGGTCTAGTCATTACTCTGGAGTCCCTCAGAGCGGACCGCCTCTCCATCAGCGCTGTGAGGCCGGGTGGAGCCCGGGTACCCCCCCCCCCCCCCCGGTCCCCTCCTGTTGGGGGGGGGCTGCTGCTGGGGCTTGGGGTTCTATTTCTGGAGCCATCTTGACTTGTAGGCCTGCAGCAAGCTGGAGCATAGCCGGTGTATCTCTCTTCAAGTAACCACGTACTCATAGGGTTTAGAAATGATAATGATCCCATTCATTCTGGTCAGCGAGCAGAGAACGAGAAAGCCACATGTGGCCTGTAAAGCCATTGACCAGACTTGTGTCAATAGTTACAATAATGGTGCTTTTCATTTGTATGGTCAAATCTACCAGCTTTATTGCGGCAATTCACGGAGGAACGCCCCCTTTTGGTCGGTCCCACTCGCTATTCTGAAAGTAGAGCACAGTTACTCCTGGTTACAGGTGGACGTCTTCTAGAATAGTTGGCCTGGCTACTACAACACACGGCTCCATGTGTTATTTAGAGCTAACCGGCCAAAACACTCTCCTCTCAGACTCCCTGTCTGGCTGCCTTGAATAACTGACCAAACACAAACTTCCTAAAACGAAATGAAGACAAAGCTGAACGTTGATACCATCAGTCACAAGCCAGGCAGAGAACTCTTCCTCTCAGACACAGACTGTATGGCCCTGGGGCTCTTCAGATCCTGGTTTTAAATCACAAAGCCTATTGTCATCTATCTAATATAGGCAAAGTCTGACCATGTTTAAATAGACGCTGACAGTGTGGTACATGGTCTGGGGCAGGTGGGGCAGGTGGGGCAGGTGGGGCTAGTGTAACGCTCTCCTGTCTCACACTACAGTTGAAAATGCAGAAGCTTGAGTATTGGCCGAGACCAGAGGAGCACACATCGCACCTGTTCAAACTTTGAGAACGTAAAACTCCTTCATTTGTTGAAGTCATTAAATGGCCTGGCGCCGGACTTACCAGGCAGACAGCCCCTTCGGCCCGCCAGAGGATCTGACCAGACGTCCATCTGGAATCTCTTTTAAACGCAATTTGAATACATACCATTTTAGCCATGCATTTTGAGGATGTGTTATTACTGTGTTTGTTTTTATTATCTTTTATTTATTTGTATTTATTTCATGAATATAAAGCACTTTGTCAAGTGTGCTTGATTAATTGACTTCAGGTTGCAATATGTTGCTGATGAATTAAAGAAAATAGTCCCTGTTCTTACCTGGTAACACAATGTGTCTCCAGAGATGATAATCCAGTCCAGTTACATGACGTTAATATTATGGTGATGAAAGAGAATATTCTGAAAAAAATAAAACATAGTGAAATATAATACATAATGATTCAATGATGACTTATCACATTTCACCCAATTGCTCACTAGAAAGGTAGCAGGCCTTTCATCAGTGTGAAAAAAGTGTACGTGTGCAGCATCTGTCTTCATACTGAAATGCATACATTCTGTTGATTCTAGCACATTAATAGAGACCAAGAATACCAAGGTTAATAGTCCTGTTTTATTGCTATTAAATGGTCTTGACTGTGTTTGATTGACGCTCCCCAGGTCGAGCCTGGGTGAACAGCAGGGGGCGACCACACACTGGGATCTGAGTGATGCAGATAGAAGAAGAATGGTCTGCAAAGTTAAACTGAAAGCCCCACATGAATGTGTTACTATCGGTTATCTCCAATTGAGTCGAATGTCATGATTCGTGCTGCATTGACTAAAATTCAGAACAAATGGAGAAACTACCGACACAGATTTGTTCCCTGGATTGCGCTCAATCTCCGCAGAAACGAGGGGTGAGTGATTCAGATCCGCTTGGACTCATCTGTAAACGAGGAGGTCCCTGTCTTCTCAACCGCCTGGTCTGTCTTGTTGAGGCGTTTTATTAATTTATATACACTCTTATTACTCGAAATTCAGACCGGATTTATTTTAGTCTCCCGGACATCGGTTACATCGCCGTCTGTCCTATAATCCTCGATGCTGGACATATAAGATACTTGAACTACATCACCCTCTACTGGGGACTAGAGGGACATACAGGCACAACATAACAACATGATCATTTATTAATTATCCTTCTCTAGAACTAACCATAACTTTGAATTTACCCAATATGACCCTGTGCTCCGTATGAACACACAGGACACCTTCTCATGCCATAGTAACTACAATGTTATTTTAAACATTTCCTATGTAGTCTCGATTCGTGAAATGACCTATGTACCAGCATTTTTCCTGGTACATAGGTACCAGGGCAGTGATATTATGTTGATACATCTTGTTTTCTCCTTCTTCGTCTACTTTATCTAACAAGTGGTATTTTTCGACGTATGGGTTACCACCTACTGTGTGTGTGTGTGTGTGTGTGTGTTGCGGTGCTTTTCTTAGGTCTCTGCGGCATGTAACAAAGAGTATTCAAGACAAGCCCATCCACGATGAGGTGGTCTCTGGGATTCTGCTGAGACTCTTTGGGGCCCTGCTGGAAAGAGACGGAGCAGATGGGAACCAGAGCCTGAAAGACGCTTCTCAAAGTAATGACGCCAGGGAGCTGCATGACGGTAAGGCTGAACGCTTCTCTTAGGAGTTTATGTTGCTGCTCCTATGGACGTGTTTATCTTCCCCTGTGGATGTGTCTAGCACTTGTTTATGTGTAGCTGTTAAGGCGGTGGTGGTGTTGTTTATGATCCAGAGACTATGGAGCACTTTGATTACTTACTTAGGAAGCCCAGTCGGCCCCGCTTAAAGAGACGGCACTTCATTTAAAATGAATGAAACTCCTTAACTTTGCAGAATGGATTAACTTCAATACGTTAAACCATATATTACTCTCCTTCACGGCAGGGCTCTAGCAATGTCACGCAATATTTTAGATTTGACCACTTTGTATTGTACATTTTATGATAATATGCACGTTACATCGCCCGTCCTTTCATTTGTGTCCTTCAGGCAGGCGGGAGGCTGAGAGTGATGATTTGATGTTTCAAAGCATGGGTTTCTGCGTCCACCGCAGACCCAGCTCAGTCCCGCTGGCAGGGGTCGGGGTCTTCGTCACCAAAGGGCGGGTTCCCAAGGGCACGGTGGTGGCCATGTATCCAGGTGAATGTCACTGCCTCATACTCACTGGATCATTAATCACATTACTAGTTTCACAGCGACACGTCTGTCTTCTCCGACCGCCCCCTCACCAGGCACCGTCTACGAGGCGTACGAGCCCGTCTTCTTCCAGTCGCTCAGAAACCCTTTTGTGTTCCGATGCATCGACGGTGTCCTGGTGGACGGTAACGATAGAGGGATTTCAAAACTGGTGTACAAGTTAGTACGATTCCTTGATTTATCAATGGCTTGGTAATTTCCTTAAAACGTGATGTTTCCTGAAATGTATTGCATCGTTGTGTTGAATGATGTAGCCTGGAATCCAGAGCCACATCTACAAAGCTGTAGGGTCTGGCAACGAGTAATGAAAATGGTCCAACTCGAGGGGCGGCACCAAGCATGCATTTAATAATATCAATGCACGCAATTGGATAACACTACGACCAATCAGAAGAATACAAGGGGTGACATATCCAGACCAGCGGAGCTAACCAATAGATAAGACTCTTGCCGTATCCGGTCGGTAAAACAGCAGCGCTTTTGGCCCGCCTATATCAGATACACCGATGTGATTGGTTAATGTTCTGGGCCAGGGGAATCGGGGAGTGAGTATATTGCTCGTTCCCAGAGTGACTCAAATTGTGCTCTCGCGAGAACTCCAGGGTGTGAATGACGTGTAGTGTGGCTGGTGTATGCTCTTGATGTGTTTTGTGTCATTGTGTAGGTCATGCAGCAGAAGAGACATGCTTGGCCCGTACAGGTTAAGTGACTTCAGCTGGCTGACAGCCACTCCAAAGAACCCACTGGCTATTGGTCAATACGTCAACAACTGCAACGGTACGTCCAGGTTCTGACTGTCGTTCTGAATTAAACAGAACGAATCATGATGATGCTACTTCTACTGGGGGTCAGGTGCTCATGTGCTCCTACCCAGAAGTACACACAAACAAGAGCATGTTTGGTGTTCACACATATTACACATATGAGCAGAGTTTATATTTTGTGTCTCAATAGTAGATAACAATCTCAGTTTCACTAGGAAACAATCTCAAAGAGGCAGAAAGATAATGGTAGCACGGCCACACAGTATGTATAGCTGGTTATTTTATCAAACACACTCTAAAGTCTGCACACATTTCTTTTATATGGTATAATTAATGCAATGTTCTCTGTGAACCCCTGCAGTCTCTCCTGCTAATGTCTGCTACCAGGAGTACGACGTCCCTTCCCAACGTCAAGTACAGTCATGAAACACAGAGGTGAGATTTAAATTCAAAATCCCAAAACAATTTGAAAAAAATGCTTGATACATTATTGTATTGATATTTCTTCTCCGCACCTTACAAAAAAAAACATTAATTGGGGACATTTGACATAATTATCGACTAACGTTGAGTAGATATTTTACTTATGAGGTTTGATATAGGGGTTGAATGGCATACTGAATGATTACGATTTTGTGTTTTTCCTCTCCAGGCCTATAAGATGTATCGTCCTTGTATCTCTAAGAGATATCAGCCCTGGTGAAGAGCTCTTCTCTAACTATTACACCATCGTGGACTCGTAGTCCAACTGATGGTCTTGGACATTAGTTCAACAACCGGTATTTGTAATAAACAATTACAATTACTGCCCACAAGAGGGCAGCAACTCAAGTCCGCCACTGCACTTTAGGCCTTTGTCCAGGACTGACGGGAGGAACAATGCTCAATACTGACTATCTAAATAATGTGCTTTTATATATATTTTCGTATTTATATATTATATATTTTAGGTATGTAATGACAGCTGAAATAAAACATGAGTCATGCATTTGTTGTTTTTTGTATGGTTGTGTTCCAAGACAAACACATTCACACACTAATTAACTTAAAAGAATGACAGACAACAATTTACAAAGATACTTAATATATTTAAGGTTATTTAATTAGCGAGAAACATACATTTTCATCAAGTTAAAACAAACAAAACTTAATTTAAACCAGCCGTTTTATGGACTTTTCTAAATCTTCATCTCCAGAGACGGCTCTCCTGGTTCAACAGTAAACACATAGTATGACAACATGTCAAAATATTCAACAAGCAACATCTTCTGTTCCATCATCTTCCTTCAAAGTCATCCAAATGAATTATTTGTGGTTTAAATAGTCGTTCCAAGTAGGCCTGCTAAAGACGGAGTCAAGTGTAAAATGTACATTTCAATAGGAAACCACCCACACGGGTGCCTGTCTGGTAGCGCATGGCTTGAACCCTGCCAGGGTTAGCGGTTCGATTCCCACTGGGACCACCCATGCTTAGAACGTCTCATGGCGTGTCGAACACTTTCTATACTGTAAATGTGTCCACCAGGTGGTGTTATGACATTTACAATGTTATTCTAACATGTTCCGCTAACACAGTGACTGGTATGGTTCATACTCACTCAACACTTTCCTGTTAACCCTTTCAGATGTGTGTGTACAGTGTGAATATATATTACTTTTAGGTTAAAGTTTATCTTGTCTTTCTTTCCATATTTGGCAGTTTGCGGGAATCTTTCTCATGGAATTCAATTCAAATTGTCAACATAAAAAACAGTCATGCACAATATTACAGTGTCTAATCAGGTCTTTATATTCTCTAATCTATGGCACATTATCAACACAATGTATTTGTTATCAGGGGGTTCTTATTTTCCAATAGAATAGTCACTATAGCCAGCATCACATCCAGCACAGATTCTCTTATATTTACCGATATTAATGTCATTTTACGTAGTAGATTCAAATAAAAAATACTTGACTTCAACCGCAGTTAAAGGTAGGTTAGGCAATTTATTATAGAAGCATTTTGTGTTGTATCTCTGGAAATTATCTTGGCACCCTGACAGCAATCAATCTAAAGCTAGTCACATGTTTTTGGGGGGTGGCTTTGGAGGGAGGCCTTAAGGAGGGGTGGGATTTATTATGTTTTACACTACAAAAAATAGAGTTTAATCTGCCTGGTTTCCCCAAATTGCCTACCCTGCCTTTAACAACGGTAGTTGGGGGTTTGGGCTG
>NC_140292.1:13476656-13506656 GCF_964030765.1 Micromesistius poutassou | reverse complement strand
GTGTGAGTGTGTGTGTGTGTGTGTGTGTGTGTGTGTGCGTGTGCGTGTGTGTGTGTGTGTGAGTGTGTGTGTGTGTGTGTGTGTGTGTGTTACTGGTGGTGAAGGCGGTCCGGAGGGCGGGGCTGTGGCGGCCTGCAGCGACAGCCTGCAGGGTGACGCTGTAGTCTGTCGAGCCAATCAGGTCGCTCAAGGTGTAGGAGCTGGCAGTGGGGCTCAACATCACTTCCTGTAGCACGTTGGGACACACACACACACACACACACACACACACACACACACACACACACACACACAATGATATACACACAGTGCGGTATAACAAGGTACAGGTCCTCTTCAGGTCTTCAGGGCTAGGCGGGCCCCTACCCGGACGGTTCCGTCTCCGGCGGAGAAGCTGAGTGTGTATCCGGTGAGGGCCGAGCGCGGGGGGGTCCAGCTGAGAGTGGCAGCGTCTTTCTGGATGTCGCTGGCCGTCAGGTCCCGGGGGGGGTCCAGGTCTGCAACAACAACAACAAAACAAAGTCTAACGCCGACTAGTGGCAGCGCTCCAAACCTCAGCGACTAACGCATTGAATTTCCCATCAAAGGTTTTCAGATAAAATGACTACAGATTCATTCTGAAACGTGTTTTAGATCGAGGAAGTCCAGATAATCTATTAGCTAGCGCCAAGAAGATCTCTCGTACCTTTACCTGTGGTGTTGGTAAAGGTACAAGCGTGTGTTTCAGGAGCCTAAATCTATTGGTTCCACTGTGTAGAGTTGGTAGCGGGTGCGTTCCCGTCCCAGCAGGTGTGTGGGTGTGGACCCTACCTGTGGTGAAGTCCACGGTGGCCGGGCCACTCTTCTGGCCGTCCTTCAAGGCGCGCACCTCCACCGTGTACCCAGTGGCCGGGACCAGAGAGCCCATCTCAAACTCCACCGTGTTCCCCGGAACGTGCTCCACCACCGGAGCCACTGCAGCCCGGGAGGGTGGAGGAGGGTGGGGGAGGGTGGAGGAGTTTGGGGGAGGGTGGAGGAGAGTGGGGGAGGGTGGAGGAGTTTGGGGGAGGGTGGAGGAGGGTGGAGGAGGGTGGAGGAGAGTGGGGGAGGGTGGAGGAGGGTGGAGGAGAGTGGGGGAGGGTGGAGGAGAGTGGGGGAGGGTGGAGGAGGGTGGGGGAGGGTGGAGGAGGGTGGAGGTTGGTGGGGGAGGGTGTGAAGCGTTCCACAGGTCAGCGGGTAACGCATTGAAGTTCCCATCAAGCAGAAATCAACAGATTCTTTCTGTTGTCTCCCGTTTGGTCACTCAAAGGACGATGAGACAATTTTCATTCATCCATTCATACAACCATTCATACACATGGCATACATCATCACCCATTCAAACACACAACATTCATTCACCCGTACATACACACATTCATACACCCATTCATGCACACAGTGCTTCATACGTGAAGTTCCCACACAGACAGCCGTGTCAGCCACGCGAGGCGACAGCCGGCTGATCGGGAGCAGTTAGGTCCAGCTGTCTCGCTCAGGGACACCTCCACACTTGGTTTAGGAGTAGCTGGGAATCGAACCAGCAACCTGCCGGTAACACCGCTCTACCCTCAACTGCCACAAAAACAAAGGGGGCTGAACGGTCCCGTTCTCCTAAAAGCTCAGAAGCCTTTTGTTCCTCTCCGTAGCCCCCCCCCCCCCCCCCCCCCACAGGGCGCTCTGCTCCACAGGAGGAGCCCTCACCTGAGTCAGCGCTGTACGTGATGATGTAGGCGTCCACGGCGGCCGCGCTGGGCGCCCACAGCAGCCGGGCCGAGGTCTCCGTGACGTTCAGCACGTCCAGGGCCTGGGGGCCGTCCAGGGCTGCAGGGGACAGACACCCCCAGAGGACCAATCACAACCAAGCTAGAGACACGATACGTCTAGGTGGGTATGAGGAGAGGGGGGGGGGGGGGGGGGGGGCGTACCGGTGGTGACGGTGTCGGTGGAGGGGTAGCTCTCGTCCAGGCCCCTGACCGCGATGACCGTCACCTGGTAGGTCTTCCCGGGCACCAGGCCGGGCAGCAGGGCCCGGGTCCCAGCCCCGTCCACGGTCACACTCATGGGGCTCCCTAGCAGAGGGTGGGGGGGGGGGGGGGGGGGAGTCACTTTGTATTAAGCACTATACGACTAGCTAGTAGTAGTAGTAGTAGTAGTAGTAGTAGGTTTTTATTAACCTTGGTTTGCAGACAGGTTAACAGGTAAAAGCACACAAGAAATACATTAAAACATCGACAGTGACCCATACACACACAGGCAACACGCAACAGTCACGTCTGGGATTCAGTATTGTGCACATTTAGCCAGGATATTGCCCTAGGTAAAAATGAGTTTTTGGTCCTGTTGCATCTGCAAAAAGGAACTCTGAGTCTCCGGCCTGAGGGGAGAACCTCAACACGTTGGTGAAGGGGGTGGCTTCTACAGTCTAGAATCGAGTCGGCTTCACGGACAACCTGTTCCTCGAAGGCATACATCAGCGGAGTCTGTGGCGTTCCTATTAACTTGCCAGCTACCTACCAGCTAGTACATTTGAGTACTTGTGGTATCAAATGAATACGTCAAATTGAGAGACACACATGAATCCGTCGTCGCCCTACTGCTCCCGACAGACAGCGCCCCCTGTTGACGCGCTGCGGTCTGAGGACGCCTACCTTGCTGCAGCGGCACGTAGACGACCCGGTAGCTGTCCACCCGGGAGCGCGGCTCCGCCCACTGGACCACGGCCGAGCGGTCGGTGACGTCGGAGAACTGCAGGCCGCTGGGGGAGCCCAGGCCTAGCAGCCGCACGGGCAGAGGGGCGCAGAGCAGAGAGGCCTTCAGACCAGGGAACAGACCGACAAAACCAGCAACACAACAAACCACAGTTCCGGATGAACGGCCATTTCTGGAATAAAAAAAAAACGTCAACGACTTTTTCCATAAAAAGAAAAAAAAGGTAAGTCAGCGTGTCAGTGTCAAACGTGGCTCCTAGGACCGTGTGTGTGTGTTAAATAGACACCACTATACAAACCTGTGTTATGTTCAGGGGTTTGTCAGTCTACACACACACACACACACTCACTCTCACACACACCCACACACCCACAGCCCTCCGTTGAGCGGGGGAGGGGGGGGGGGGGGGGGCGTCCCGCGCCGCGCCCCCTGCTGTACCTGTCTGAGCGACCCCCAGGATGGGGTGGGAGCGCTGCTCGAGGGTCACGCCGTACAGCTCGATGTCGTACTCGGTGCCGCTGGCGAGCCCCGTGAACACGGCGGTGCGCTCCTCGCCGCGGGCGTCCCGCAGGTGCACCTTGGACACCTTCTTGGCGTCCCGCATCCGGATGACGAAGCGGTCGAACAGGTCGTCGGCCGCCGTCCACGACAGACGGAAGCCGTCCGCCGTGACGTCCGACACAAACAGGTGCTCTATCTCGGGCTCGGCCTCTGGGCGGGGGACACAACCCAAGACATGCTCTCCGTTTGTCGGGCGCTCCGGTGGTCAGCGGAGGGGGGGGGGGGGGGGGGGGGGGGCGGGGTGGGGGGCAGGGCCCTCGTGCACGAGCGGTTTAACCGAGCGAGACGGACGGACGGACGGACGGGCGAGGAGGCCGAAGAAAGTGAGGGAAAAGGTTTTTTTTTCAGGTGTTTTTGTCTCCTGAGGAAAACACCAGATCTGGACTGAAAGTGTGGAGCGCCACTTGCTGTCCACCATGCATTCATGGCACGAATGAGAGCGCGAGAAAGTCAAAGGCATTCCGCTAAGAAACACGAGAGGCTCTTCACTGGATGGTTTATTGAGGTCAGGGCGAGTCCACATTCCAGGCCCCAAACTGGGGCCTCCAGGCCCCCATGCACCCACACAACCAGTCCCCTGGTTCACTCGGCACATTCAAGACAAATCGGATCAGAGTTTGAGTGAACGGACATGCTTTGTTGGTTCAACTGTGTTTTCCTTCCTCCTGGCCATCATTACGGTCATCATATCCACCAAACCAGGAGACATGAATCATGTTATGTTTGGCGACATGTAATCCATTTGAATCTCAGTCGAAGAAGCGGGGGAAAACACACAAAATATGACACCATATCCAATATGTAGTATCATATTTTGAAGAGAAACCTGACGTGAGAGATCAATCATCAGGGTTTCTCTGACAGTGACAACAGAATCAGAGAAGAGGTTAGTAGTTAGATTTCATCAGTTCTGAAAGAGGTAAGAATCCGAATGAGAGTGTGAATATGTCCTCAGTGCGTGTGTGATGGATGTACTTCAAACGCTTGCATGGGTCATAAGCATGGGTCGGGTGTGGGACCCGTTGGCAGTGTGGGCCGGCGCCCCCTACTGTCCAGTACCTGTCACAGCCACTGTGGTCAGCGGGCGGGAGAGCAGGCCTGAGCTAGACACGCCCGTCAGCCTGACCTCATAGCCAATGCCCGTGATCAGCCCCCACAGGTCCAGGTGCGTCTGGTTCCCCGGGACAGTGAACTCGTGCGGCTCCAACAGCCAGCCCGAGTCGGTCACTACTATTTGAAAGTGCCTGAAGGCGCCACCAGGGGGCGCCCCCTCCTGCTGCTTCTGCTTGGTCTCCCAGGACAGACGGAAGCCATATGGGGTAATGTTTGTAACGGTCAAGTTTTCCACTCTGGGCAAAGGAGCTGGAGGAGTTTGGTTAGATTACGAAAGATGAGCAACAGGCAATACAATGTTGACGGGAATACTTTGAGGAAGGACACTGCGTGCAATGACTGCAAACTAAAGCAAATGTGCTACAATTCACTTCATATGAAGGGCTCTATCACCCTGCTGACTTGAGAACAGGCATTTAGAGAGACATGAATGTGCAAGGAGATAAGACGCAGTACCTGTGATGGCATGGGCAAACACAGAGGGGCCGCGGCGCCCGTGAGAGATACCGTACAGCTCTATGTCATAGTCTGTGGCGTCCAGCAGCTCAGACACTGTCACGTTGCCCCCGGGGCTGGGCACCTTGAACTCCAGCGTGTCAAACAGCTGCAGGGAGTCACTGACCCGGACCACAAAGACGTCAAAGTGGCCCGAGACAGTGCTCCAGGACAGGGTGAGGTTATCTGGGCTCACCGACGCGGTGGTCAGAGTTCCCAACTGTGGGGCGTCCTCTGGACAAAAGAGAACACGAGGGTCTTGAGTGGGGCTGGAGACGGGCCGCAGGGAGGGCGGCCTTCAGCTAGCAAAGAGTCGGGAGTTTGATTACAGAATGTTGTTGGATGTTGTTCTAATCAGGGGCGTGTCCACAGTGGGCCAGCCTGTTGACCACGTCTGGTGAATCAGGCATAGAAATACAATCAAAAGTATGTGACGTCTAGGCCTTCAGTATGGCACAGCTCTGCGTGGGTTGATAACACACCCACCCTCCACCCCCCCCCCCCCCCCCCCCCCCGTACTGAAGGAGCCCGGACACCCCCCTGGTTACAACGGCCGTGTGTGCGTGAGGTGCGCGACGCGGAGCGCATGCGGTGGATACCTGTGGTAGCTACGGCGAACAGCGGCTCTGAGTTCTGCCCGCTGCTGCTGGCGTACAGTTTAATGTCGTACTGAGTGGCGGCCTTCAGGCCCGTCATGACGGTGGCGCGCGCCTCTCCGGGCAGGGCGCGGCCCATGGCCCGCGAGGGCGCGGCCGACTCTCGGACCTCTACGATAAAGTTATGGAAAGCCTTCTCTCCCGTCTGCCAGGACAGAGAGAAGCGGTCTGAGGTAATGTTTGAAACCACGAGCCTGGACAAGTCAGGCTCCGCAGCTACAAGAGGAGAGAAGACAACAGGTGTGTGTGTTGGCGTCAAAGGTACGCGTGCGTGTGTTGTACGTATGATCAATGGAGATGAGGGCATTTTATTTCACTTTTTAATTGTTGCAATGTCCAAAAGGAACCGATGGCCCTGAATGCTCCTCTTAAAGGGCCGGTTCGGCTTTGGGATCTACAGTAAATATGAAGTCGCTCATCAAAGACATTGGGGTAGGAAGAGGAGAAGTACCTGTAGAGGCCACAGAACTGACAGCATTGGTTCGAGATCCCTTGGAGACCCCATAGAGGTAGGCTACATAGTCAGTGCTAGGCCGCAGTCCAGTGACGTCGTACGACCGGACGTCACCTGATATGTTATGTTCCCGCGGCTCCGTCAGCCAATCAGAGTCTATTATCTCCAGGACATAACCGTCCACGTGTCCTTGCGTACCGTTCCACGACATTGAGAAACCTTCTGACGTTAAGTTAGACACATACAGATTGCCAACCACCGCTTGGCTCACTAAAAGAAAGAAAGCGTTGTTAGATTCACATGAGAACATTATAGGGACCGCTTCACGCCTCTGATCTGAGATGCCCTGGCACTGACATTATAACGATCTTATTTAGGGGGCTCTATTGAGCTGTCTGTGTTCGACCTTGTTTTACATGTCCATGCTAATGTCTTTGCGGTAGAGACTTTTTGATATTTGAGTGTTGTGAAAGCTTTTTGTTTGTGTACTTTACAGAAGAGTTATCGACAGCTTCCGAGACACGGGTCAGTAATGGTGTTTTTTACTTCTAATAACTATGTACATGACAGGACCTCCTGTTTGAACAGATCCTGTAAGAAAAAAGTGTAGCAAAGTAGGTCTAATTATTGTTTCTAGAAGCTGAAATTCTTCAAAAGATTATTTTGGAACAGGATGAAATATCAGGTTACTTGCTGTATTTTTTAAAACAATCTGCATGGTTAGATATAACTCAGCCCCTTCCTATTTCCAATTCCCGATATGATGGGTAGCTCAATAAAATATTTAATTTTAATACATTTTTATAGATGAATTGCAAGTTTTAAAAGGAGTGTCACCTCTATAAATAACATAGGAACGTAAAGGCCCATACAGAATGTATCACTATTACTAAAGATCCCTATCCTTGTGAGACCATCCAGATATTTGGGTTCCGTTATGAATATCAGTCTGGCCATGCTCATCAGATGAAATAACTTGTCCCTTTTCCACCGACAGTACCAGCTCAACTCGCCTCGACCTAGCCCGCCGTTTCTTGCGTTTCGATCACCTGGTACCTGGTACCTGGTACTTTTTTAGTCTCACCTCCGACGAGGTTCCAAGATAGCTGGTCTGATATTGAGGCAAATCATGATCACTGTCCTATAGGACTACTGCTCACAATACAGCCTAATGGGGACAAAATCATGTTTCTGGTAGGCCTGAGATTTACACATAAAATACGAAAAGACATTGAATGAGTCTTGTGTGGGACTATATTTCTGAAGCATGAAGCTTCAGAAAGTTTTTAAACAAAGCATAATAGTGTGTGTGTGTGTGTGTGTGTGTGTGTGTGTGTGTGTGTGTGAGTGAATTTGCTCCAAAATCGATTAGTTTGCTGACCGCCTGCTGCTGTGGAATTGGACAGGTGTCATCATAATTGGCCCGTGTGACAAGCAGCGCCTTTAAGGTAGAACAGTCTTGCGGTTCCTCTCGTCAGTCCAAGTATTATTCATTATGGAAAATATCAGCTCAACTGGAGCATTTGCGCCAGGCATACACATGGCAAACTGTAAAATTATACATGTATTTTTGGATGGAATCTCCCTACTTCTGAAAAGTGCTGGGTGGAGGAGCGCTGGGCGGAGATGTACGCATTCCACTGTGCAGAGATTTCATTGCGCAGCATTCCACTGTGCGACCATCCGTGTTGCGTATGCCCTCACACATTGTTGAAATCATGTGCTGGATGCTTCATTCTTTCTATGTGTTTTTTAGTTAATGAGAGGGCAACAGGGGACATGTCATCGTGGATTGTGGAAACCGGGACATTTTAGCGTCCCGACAGGCTTTTGTCGGGACTCGGGACATGCAACTCAAAATCGGGATAAAAAATAAATAAAAAATAAGTCGCGGCGAGTTGAGCCGGTACTGTCGGTGGAAAAGAGGCATAAGTGACAGTCTTGCTTTCTTCAATCCTGCAAAAACATTCCAACTCTGAGAAAAGGCTTCCTGGCAGATTTCTGTTAATCTTTTAACATCTCTGTTCAGTGAACTTCGGATAAAACTATTTGAACTTCTCCAAAGCTTGCTAAACCTTCCTGCCCCAAACTCCCTCCCCCGAGCACTGATTGGTCCTTCATTTGACAAATCTTTGAACTGGGTTTTGGACGAGCTGAAGGCCAGACTGAGACAGAACGTGAACCCACGGATCAGGATGGGCTCAGAGGGGTAGGGGAGTCCCCTCCAACCAAACCGTTTGTTGCATTGCTGTATAGCGTGTGTGGTTTGAGCTATATGCCTTTGTTCCTCTGAACTAGTATTCACTATTATTTACTCTTCCATCAGTTATCAGACGTTTGTGTCCAAAGCAACTGAAAGGGATTTTCTTTCTGGTAGCTTCTCAAACTGGTAGGGCTTAGGCATGTTGCTCAAGGACGCTACTGGTCGGTTGTTAACATTTGGTTTCATTTCCCAACACCCTTAACCAGTAGCCTATCATACCCTTCTCTATACAGTAATGCACACAAACTGTTGTGGTCCCTTTAAAAGTGTTCTTGTTTTCCTTAGAAAGTAAAGAACAGAGTGAAAGCATGGGCTAAGGAAAGGAAAAGGTTTGAGAAGTGAAGGTGGGATTGGATTTGAAAATATAGCTGATGACAGAATCTGAGGACAACAAGCAATGCTCCATGCCAGGCCAAATGCAGTGTTTTCTCCTGCAGCACAGCAAAACAGATCAACAATCAACATATCAGCAGAATCAAAGTTAGATAGGGAACATGAACTAAAGAGTTTCAACCTCAGAACAGTGTGACACACATGTTGAAACATGCACACAAACATGCGGCAGGAAATAGGTGTCTATTCAGGCCGTAAACTGGTTGTATAACTGATGTGGAAGACTCAACCAAAGACATTTGTTCATAAACTTGGCTGGCGCAATCATTTAAAACGATTTAATGATTCCCCCGAATGACATGTTGATATCATGAACCTCATGATCACACAATAACTGAAACTAACGAGAAGTCATTTCCCCAGGAGTCAGGAGCACTACGTTCAGAGAGCTACTGACTAGCCGCATATTAACCCTCATGTTTCAAGGATTACACGTTGAATTAGGTTTTAATGGAAGGGAAATGAGAAAAACCAAACGAGCAGACAGCAGCAGTAAAACCGAGTGAAAGGTTCCTGAGGAGTGGTCACTCTCTAGTGCAATCACTGCAGCACCATCGACGTCAACACACACCACCACGCGCCCCACTCAGGGAGGGGGGCTTCATGCACTCTGTCTCCGTAACACAGGGGACAGGGTGAGGGCAGTCGCTGGAAGGCTGGGCTCAGCCATGTGGGACTGGTATTGGACCATCACCCCATCACCCCCCCCCCCCCCCCCCCCCACACCCAGCCTACCCTCTCCCGGCTACAAACTCAAGCCCACGGCTTGGACGGTACGGACGGGACACAAGCAAGTCAGTTAGGGGGCAGATGTTGATGACCAAATGCAGATGTTGAGTACACAATGCAGACGTTGATGACAAAATGCAGTTATGTTTTTGTTTGGCTTTGGTTTGTTTGTTTGTTTGTTTGTTTGTTTCATGCAATGAATATTTGTTGGATGGCAACGCAAAATGGGAGATGCTGATGATATTTCTTAGCATCTCTTTTTGTTTGATCGTGTCGTAGTAGTAGTAGCAGTACTAGTGTTAGTAGTAGTAGTATAGTAGTAGCAGTAGCAGTAGTAGTAGTAGCAGTAGCAGTAGTAGTTCACAAGAGAGTATGAACCGAAATGTAGGGACCAACGGATGGAAAGTCAGCAGGAAGAAGAAGAGATGAGGAGAAGGAAGAGGAACGCTCCAGAGGAGAGAAGGAGGCGTCGGCTCTGGAGACCCGGGTACCTGTGGCGGCCTCCGCGTACACCGGCTCCAGGAAGCCGTCCGGGAGCATGGCGTACAGGCCCACCATGTAGCCGGTGTCCGGGGCCAGCCCGGACACCAGCAGGCTGAAGGCCTCCCCGGACAGGGTGAGGTTCTGGCTCTCGGCCTGGTTCTCCAGGTTTGTGAGTTCAAGGACAAAGCCCTCAAAGTCCTGGTGGGCCGGGGGGCTCCAGGACACATTGAAGCTGTCCCATGTGGCGTCAGAGACGGTGAGGGTGAGCGCCCTAGGGGTGATCTCCTCTGCAGAGATGACACGCATCAACCGTGGAGGGGGTCAGAAAATACACAATGGATTATGGATAGGAATCATGATCAGATCAATCGGGAAACAAGGATGAAAAGAGCGGAACAAAAGTAGACACTAGGGCGACGTGAATGAACACATGAATGCGACGTAAGTCAAATGCAGGCCGGATATGCGTTCCTCCGCACTATTATTGAGCTTCAAGTACCTGTGTCAACAAACATTGTCAGAGGTCGCGACCGCACGCCTTCCACCAGGCCGTACAACGTAACCTCATAACGCGTCGAGGGGGACAGGCCCTCTATCTCAGCGCCTCGCTCACTTCCTGCTACCGTGGTGACGTGCGGAGGTGCCCCCTCCGACAGGGAGCTCAGCTCCACCACAAAGTGGTCGAAGGTCTGGTCTGGGGCCCACCAGCCCACCGCCACACTAGCCCAGGACACTTTGGTCAGCGTGAACGCCCCCAGCGGCTCCGCCAGGGGCCGCACGGTCCCCACAACGGGGGGGGAAGTGTGTGAGACCACTGTGGTGGGGACAGGTGTTGTTTCCGAAGAAGATTGAGGTCTCGTTGTTGTTGCTGCTGCTGCTGCTGTTGTTGTTGTTGTTGTTGTTGTTGTTGTTGTTGTTGTTGTTGCTGTTGTTGCTGCTGTTGTTGTGGTTGTTAGGACGTCTGTGACGTTCATAATTAAACCTGGAGAGGTGGGTTCGGGCGCTATGGAGAATAAACGTACGTTCAAGAAGTGTTAACGAGTTTGACACATTAATATCGTGATATCGTGAAAATAACAAAACATCGGACAACTTTGCAGTGCTGACGTGGCCCACAGCGGTTCAACAGGAGACCCTCTCAGGGCGTTAAGGATGTCGCCGGCCCCGGTAGACCATGCGTACATCGTCACACGTCCAACGTTTGCGATCGAACAAGCTCGCAAACGCATGGATATGCATTTAATGCAATTGCATTAATAACATCCGTGTGAATGTTTAACGCTTAAAGATTCTCAGAAGGCCTCCAGGATGGAAGTCCTCAGATCTTTGAATGGAGGAGGAAGCCATGCACAGCCATTCCCTCATCAACTTGTCCTTTTGAACGAATATATCAAGACTAATATATTGTTCCTTTTGAATAAGCACATTGTAAAATGTGATTATTAAAGTGAATTGCTGAATGTTATTATATAACATGCATTGTTGAGGCACGGAGAATGCAATAGAAAAAGTAGATGTATTCTCTAGTATGTATTATCTAGTATGCAATAATCGGCTCAGTTGAAAACTTCATGCAAAGATTGTTGAAGGATGCAGTTGTCTTGTTTTGGATCCTCATCATGCCGTACGAACGTTTTCACTCAGAGCTCCACAAACTGTTGAGCCGCTTTTCAAAACCAAAACAGCAAGACAACAAGAGAAGCTTTTCAGTCCCAGAGGAGCGGCCATCGGTCAACATGCGCGCCAAAGGAAACAGTGTACCTGTGACGGCGACAGCCTCAAGAAGCAGGGACCCTTCACTACCGCTAATCCCGTGAAGTGTGACTCGATATTCTGTGGAGGCGTTCAGGCCTCGGATTCTAGAGCGGGTGGAGTCTCCGCTGAGGCGGACCTCCGTGACGGCCAGCGTTTGGAGCGAGCCTCTGCACTCTACCACCAGGCTGTCGTAGGCCGCCGGAGGTTTGAGCTCCCACGAGAGGTCGAATCCCTCGGACGTGTGTGCCGATACGTTGAGGCCTGTGAGCTCGTCGGCGGGCCCCGTCCCCGAGAGCTGGGAGTCGGGGGGCGAGTCTAGGCGTGCGAAGCTAATGATATTGTCGTCCGGCCCTGAGTGAGGTGTGAACTCGGGAACATCGGAGTGAGCTGAATAAAACGTGTGAGAGGCTACAGGAGAAACACAAGAAAGCAACACAAGGTATAGCACACAGGGTGAACACATGGGAGGGTGCAGCGCGTCACACGCTTGCTTTGGACTGCAGCTTACATGGCCCATGTTGAACAGCTCTACAGAAATAAATACATTGATGTTATTGTATCAATAATGTGTTTCAATTGGGGCGGTCCTCGTGTGTTTTGTACAATGATTCTCATCTCTGGAATGGAACGATTATTGTTATGTATTCACCCTTGGATGTTGGCTTACAATAAAATTGTTATTATTATTTTTTAATCTTAAACCAAATATAAACTGCCAAATATGGTTTAACCTGAAATGGAGGAAAGCGACAACAAATATACCAACTATTTCAACAATGAAAGCCCCGTGTGGCCTCCAGACGGGCTCTCCAGCGGACCACCCACCTGTGGAGGCAGACAGGCTGACGGGGGGGCTGCGCTTGGGGCCCCGCTCCGCCGTCAGGGCCACGCTGTACAGCGTGTCCGGGGCCAGGTCGTCGAGGGCGTGGCTGGTCGCCGCGGGAGGCAGCCTCACCTCCTGCGCGGGGCCGTCTCTGGGGACGTACGTCAGCGTGTAGCCGCTGAGCTTGGCCTTGGGTTTCTTCCAGCGCAGCACCAGAGAGGTCTCCGTGGAGTCCACCACCTCCAGGTCTTTGGGAGGATCCAGATCTGAGGGAGGAGCAGGTGGGAGAGGTCAGTCGTATTCTGTCTTCTTGTGTCATGTCATTGCTCTTAATCTAATAGGTTATTGTTTTGTATTTGTTTTATTGATTTATTGATGTGTAGTTCCTCTAGCGGCCTATAGGGTTTGCAAAGGTCCGCTGCACCATTCTCAGTCAACGGGAAAACTAGTAGCTCATTCTCGTAGTGCAAAGCCAATCAATGTGTCTCTCTGCAGGACCGCAGTGGCTAGTTCATTTCCATATTATCTATTTTTATGAGGTCCCGTTTGACAGAGAGCCCGTTTGACAGAGAGCTCAGAAAAAAGTTATTAAGGGTTGAATATTAAGCGATTTTGCCATAGACTTGTTGCCAAATTTACCGTCTGGTATGAATAAAGAACATCTTGTCGTGGAATCAATCACGCAACGTTTAAAATACACAACAAAGGCACCACTTAAACGGAGGCTTAAACTCCATCAACGATCGTCGTTAAAACGTCTCATCAAGTCCACTGTAGACTATAAACCACTGATACTCTAGGCTATTGCCAAGATTGTGCTAATGTCATTTCCCCATGTGTGCGTTCCCACCGCGGTCTGAGGAGGATTTATATTACGATGGCAGTCAGTCTCTCACCAGTGGCTGCGTTTGTAGTCGCAGGCAAACTCTCCCGCTCATCCTTAACAGCGGTGACTCCGATCCCGTACTCCGTGCCTGGTCTTAGCCCTGTCGTGCACAACACAGGAAGGGAAAAAAAACATGAATGAATCACCTAACTACTCATGTGTATTTAGCATTTAGTGTATTATCCTCTTACTGGTAATGGTGGCCTTTGTGGTTTCTCCTGCGGCGCTTGGGAACAGCTGCTCGCGAGGGGAACCCCCGGAGAAGGGGGTGTATTTCACCCTGTAGCCGCGCACGTCCGCCTCGCTGTTGCTCCACTCCAGGCTGATGCTGTCGTCGGTCTGGGACAGGGTCTTCAGCGCCCTGGGACTGTCCAGATCTAGGAGGGAGCGGGAGGGAAATCCAAGGAAGGATGTCTTTGATATTCAAAACGCAGACTTTAATGTTGTATGTTTGGGGGATTGCTGTGGTTGGTACTAGACGACTATTACGCCCCAGGGTGCAGTGTTTGTTGGGACGTTATGAATCAAGTAAGCTTATGAGGTCTTGAGAGTCTAGGGGAGCGTCTAGTCACGAGCCCGACCGTCATCAAAGGCATCGCTTTTGGCAAGTGGCGACGGCCAGACGTGTAACCATCCCTATGCAGTTCCATGCATGACTTCTTATTGGCTGATAGGGTGACCCCTGTCCTCCGCTTGGTGAAGCTGAACTGAAGGGGCATTAAAGGGAAGCCAACAGCCCTACACCCTCAGAATGAGCAAAACCTGGAAGCCATTTTAAACGTGGGTGTAGAGATTCTGTTTTTTGCATCTGTATCTGTCATGGCCGATCCGTGGGTCAAGAGCTTCTACTGAAGGCCTTACCGGTGGTGAAGGCCCTGTTGACGGGGTCGCTGGTGACGCCCTGCCTCCTGGAGGTCAGGGAGATCTGGTACTCTGTGTCGGGCCTCAGGTCCCCCGCGATGTACTGGGTGTCCGCGTTGGTGAGGTCGACGCTGGTCTGGTCCGAGGGGTCCGAGGTCGGCGCGTAGGTCACGGTGATGCTGTCGCCCTCGGTCACAGGCTGGGCCCAGGAGAACAGCGCCGAGGTGTCGGTCACGTCCTTCACCTGGACCTGCTGAGGGCCCTCGATCTCTGGGCACAGGAAGAGAGGCAACAGCCATGATTCTGTGGAAACCTGTTGATGCTTAAAGCTCAATTTGGAGAAACTAGCCAGGGTTGGCTAAATCTTGAAAGTATCGAGCTGCAAAAATCCCACCCCTCCCTTCAGGCCTCCCTCCAATGCCACTTCCCCACGACCTTGGACCAGCTCGCTGGCTTTAGCAGTAGGTCTGCCTAGCCTTGGGAAGACTGCGGTCGTGCACACTGAGCACGGGCAGAGTGGGCGCCCATGGCCTGGCAACTACAGGGAGGCCGTCCAATCATTCAATTTGGGCCGAATGTAATGATTGGACAGGCTTATTATGCAACAGACACCAGCTGATCTCTCTTTGTCAGAGCATTGATTGATTGATTGCTATCTGGACATTCTGGCTCTTACATTAATGCATGTTTCATTTTTGTTTTGAGATGAGAAATCCTGCAGCATTGGATGAGGGATCCGCTTAAACCTCCATTGCGTCACCACCCCCCTCGAGAGAGATACAACCCCCCCAAAAAAAGTTCCCGGGCATAACTCTCCCCCTGGTGTGTTATACTTCTGCTGGGCCGTGCTGCGTCTCCGCCTGTGTAAATAGATGACCTCAGACGATGGAACGGGGAGGAGTGGAGGGGGTTGGTGGCGTGGGCTCGGTAAATCCAAATGTGTTTTCCATGCAGCTTGTTTAGCCTGGCATTCCACCGCTGCTGTGCGTATAAACTGAAGTGCTGCACTGTGAGGCACGCAGCGATGCGGTCGAGGTGGAAGATTTAACAAGCGCTGAGACAGAAGCTGTAAAGGAGTTCTAATCAGGCTACCTGTGTGGATTATACGTGTTCACACCCAGAATAAAACGCTTTCTTTTTGTCTCCAATTAGCTGCATTTCTGGCAAACCGGGGTACTCAGAGTTGGGGATCATAACACACAGGCCAGAAACCAAATGGCCTACAGAGAATAGCAGCTCAGTAGGCTGCTCCTCTGCTCCTCTGCTTAGAGAGGAGTCAGGTGAGGTGGTTCATCTGGTGGGGACGCCCACTGGCGCCTCCCTAGGGAGGGGTTCCAGGAACATCCAGCGGGGAGGAGGCCTTGGGGAAGACCCAGGACTAGGTGGAGAGATTATATCTCAACACTGGCCTGGAAACGCCTCGGGATCCCCCCTGTCAGAGCTGGTCAATGTGGCCCTGGGAAAGGGAAGTCTGGGGCCCCCTGCTGGAGCTGTGGCCCCCGCGACTCAACCCCTGGATAAGCGGTTTTGAAGACGATGATGAGGAGGAGGAATAGCATGTTTCCTTGATCTCTGATGATGAGGATCATGGTCGTTTTATGATTTAGTACTGTACAATTGTTACATATTGTACCTTTAGATAGTAAAACTTGTGGTAAATGTTCATTTATATTAAAATCAAAGTTATATTATAATTGTATTAAATTCTATAATGTTATAGCATTAAGAACTCCTTAGGACTCCTTAGAAACAGTAAATTAACACAAACAGAACACAGTTTACCACCGTGACGGTATAATGGTGATGAGATGATGCAGAACGGCAGCCCTTTCACTTCAACAGCCCGGCCCACCCAGGGTGCATGCATGGAGGCATCATGAGGACTCACTGGTGCTGAAGGTCCTGGTGGTCTGAGGGCCCTTTGTGTTGTTCTGGATGGCTCGGAGAGAGACCTCGTACTCCTGTCCTGGACCAAGCCCTGATTGCTCGAAGTTGTTTTGTGTTGACGGCAGGATATTCACAATCTTTCCATTCTCTTCTTTCTGTAAAGACCCACAGCTTTTTAGAGTTGCTAACTGTAAATTAATGTATATGTGTATATGTGTATATGTGTGAGGTTAATACTTAATGCCGTTATTTTTGAGGTATATATTTCTCAGTTCTCAGTAAGTTCATAAGACTTGAGTCAAGAATCTTTCAAACCAAACGTAATCCTTCTGAGGTTCAATTTCCAGCACCAATCCCGACGGTCAGAGATAAAATCTTGATAAAGAACTTGAAAATACCACATATTATTCTTGCATACACCTTTTTTGGAAAAAAGTCCATTATTGAGGTCCAACAGACCTACCGTGTTGTGATATATAGACCTACCGTGTTGTGATATATAGACCTACCGTGTTGTGATATATAGACCTACCGTGTTGTGATATATAGACCTACCGTGTTGTGATATATAGACCTACCGTGTTGTGATATATAGACCTACCATGTTGTGATTGATAGACCTACCGTGTTGTGATTGATAGACCTACCGTGTTGGTCAACATATTGACCTACCGTGTCGTGGATGTAGACCTGCAGTGTTGTGGATGTAGACCTACTTTCTTGTGGATGTAGACCTACCGTGTTGCGGATGTTGAGCTCCCATCCATCGAAGGTGATCTCCAGCGGGTCCCACTCCACCTCCACGGACGACTCCCTCACCGACTTGAACCTCAAGCCCTCCGGCTGGGGAAGACCTGATGGGTACAGGTGTGACATCGCATGAACACAACACACACACACACACATCAACACAACACACACACACACACACACACACACACACACACATCAAAACAACACACACACACACACACACACACACACACACACACACAACGTCATGAACACAACACACACACACACACACACACACACACACACACACACATGAACACAACACACACACACACACACACATGACGTCATGAACACAACACACACTCATGAAAGTCTTTATACATTATATTATATCATTCTATATTCAAATCTTCTCATCTAGTCTACTCCACTCTGCTCTGGTCTAACGTCATCCAAAATAAATAATAAACAAATCTAATCCACTATATGTATATATACTATTTGTTTGTTATGCATTTTATCAAATCTAATATCTACATAGAGAATAATCTAATCCGATGACATTTCATTGGCCCTTTCATAAATCAACCCACTATATTCATATATATTAGTTTGCCATACATGTGCACACATTAGTATTTAAAGATCCCATATGCCTTTTTAGGGTTGATGATTGCGTTTGGGGGTACTACTAGAATAGGGTTACATGCCTGCATGTTAGAAACACCCCTCATTATTCTCACACTGTTCATTTCTGCAAAACCAATTTCAGCGTGTGTTAAAAGCGTTGTGTTGTGTGTCACGTCGCGCCCCGGGCCCCGGGGGGGCTGCGGTGGAGACGACCTACTGGTGGCCGCCCGGGCGCTCACGGGCACGCTCCTCATGTCGTTGAGGACGGCGTAGACGTTGATCAGGTACTCCACCCCGGGCTCCAGCCCCTCCACCCGGGCGGCGCTGGTGTCCCCGGGCACGGTGACCTCCTGCTGCAGGCCGCCGGGGCCCGCGGCCACGCTGGTGACCACGTACTGGGTCACCAGCTGCTCGTTGCTCCAGGACAGGTCCACCGTGTGGGGGGTGACGGCGGTCACCGAGAGGTCCGTCGGTGGGGACACTGGAGGGGAGAGGACGAGGAACCCTCAGTGACCACACAGACATACAACATAATGTGTACCTATATGTTAGGGCTGTTAACAGAAGAGATAGTAAAACGTTAACGCAATCTTATTTTTACGCGGTTAATACAAAGTTATATATAGGTTTTTTTTACTGTGATTTTGAGAGGTTTTGCCCACAGAATGTCAACATTCATATCAGAACTCATTTTAGTTTAGTGTGTAGTTCCACTTACTTTACATTACATTACACTTGCAGTAAGTGACAGCCTGATTACAATTCCCAAATCTGTGGTGCTACTTATTTGAATTTAACTACACTTGTAGTAACTGTTGGTTTACAATTGTACTAATTAACTGCCTGTTTACAAATGTGGCGTTCGGTAAGTTTCATATTCAACCCTCACTGAGTGAGTCAATAAAACTCCCTCAAGATCACTTGATCAAGTTTTTGCTTATTAAGTACATTTGGCATGAATGAATACGTCATTCCATTTGATTATCTAATTTAACTTCAATTGAAGTGGATTTAAAATATAATAAAAACAGTATTGGGGAGTTAACTCCCCAATACTATGCGATTATAGCGCTATTTATTTCATCATTTGACAGCCCTAAAATACATCCTATATTTTATCGAACACGTTGCAAAATCAATCCTTCTATTCTGCACGTCATGAATCCACAGAGACGCCCAGAGCAGGGCCTCCAGAGAGGCCCAGAGCAGGGCCTCCGGAGAGGCCCAGAGCAGGGCCTCCAGAGAGGCCCAGAGCAGGGCCTCCGGAGAGGCCCAGAGCAGGGCCTCCAGAGACGCCCAGAGCAGGGCCTCCAGAGAGGCCCAGAGCAGGGCCTCCAGAGACGCCCAGAGCAGGGCCTCCAGAGAGGCCCTCAGCCTGAGGCCTCACCTTGCTTGCAGTCCTCTCCGACGTAGCCCTCCTCACAGCGGCACCGCCCCGCCTCGCAGCGCCCCGTGTCCCGGCACTCCCCGGGGCAGCTCAGCTCCCCGCAGCCGGGCCCCTCGTAGCCCGCGTCGCACGCGCAGCGGCCCTCCACGCACCGCCCGCGCCCGCCGCAGTTGTCGGGGCACGTGACCGCCGAGCAGTCGTCCCCGGAGAAGCCCTCCTGGCAGACGCACGCCCCGTCCAGGCAGAAGCCCCGCGCCAGGCAGGCGTTGGGGCACGCCTTCTGCCCGCAGTCCTCGCCGGCCGCGCCCTCGTCGCACACGCAGCGGCCCGCCGCGCAGCGCCCGCGGCCGTAGCAGTCGTTGGGGCAGCTCAGCGCCGAGCAGTCCTCGCCGGCGTAGCCCGCCAGGCACACGCAGCGGCCCGCCATGCACTCCCCGCGCCCGTGGCAGTCCCCCGGGCACGTCCGCGCACCGCAGTCCTCGCCGCCGAAGCCCGGCTCGCACACGCACTGGCCCGCCACGCAGCGGCCGCGCCGCCGGCACGCGCCGGGGCACGACAGCTCCGAGCAGTCGTCGCCTCGGTAACCGGCGTCGCACTCGCACCTCCCGTCGGCGCAGCGGCCGCGGCGGTTGCAGTCGTTGGGGCACGCCGCCCGGCCGCAGTCCTCGCCGCGGAAGCCGGCGTCGCAGACGCACACGCCGTCGAAGCAGGCGCCGCGCCCGCTGCAGTCGCCGGGGCAGCTCAGCACCGAGCAGTCCTCGCCGGCGTAGCCCGCGCTGCACGCGCACCGGCCGTCGGCGCCGCAGAAGCCGTTGCCGCGGCAGCCCCCGGGGCAGAGCCGCCGGCCGCACTCGGCGCCGCCGTAGCCCTCGTCGCAGCGGCAGGTGCCGTTGACGCAGCGGCCGCGGCCGCCGCAGTCGCCGGCGCAGGCCAGCTCCGAGCAGTCGGGGCCGCCCCAGGGCTCCTCGCACGCGCAGGCCCCGCCCTCGCAGCGGCCCCGCCCCAGGCAGCCATTGGGACAGGCGGCCCGGGAGCAGTCGTCGCCCTGGAAGCCGGGGCGGCAGACGCAGAGCCCGTCCACGCACTCGCCGTTCTCGCCGCAGTCCCGGGGGCAGGCCCGCTGCCGGCAGTCGTCCCCGGAGAAGCCCGGGAGGCAGAGGCAGCGGGCGTCCACGCAGCGGCCCCGGCCGTGGCAGGCGTTGGGGCAGGAGGCCTCGCTGCAGTTGGCGCCTGACCAGCCGGCCTCGCACACGCAGCCGCAGCTCTCCATGCTGTAGTTACCGTGGCCGCCGCAGTACGGCTTGGTGCCCACCTCGCCTGCACGGGCAAACGACACCAGAGGAAACCTTAGGAAGGGTTTTGGTTCGGGCCGGGATCGTCTCACACGTCTAACACTCAGATCTGGCTGAACGGGGTCTTTCACTTTCTTTCATTTCATATTTGTCCCGACCAACGATGTTGCTGGAGGCGGCGATCTGTAAGCAAGTTATTGGCGAACACTAACTTGGCCAGCAGTAGAAAACGGTAAAAGAGTTTCTGTAAAGGTTTCAAATCAACACTGTGTAGACTGGCCACTGTAGAAATGCCACTGACTTTAAAGTCTCCTGCTGAAAGCTACATCCAGTCAAATAAATTTTCTCTGGAGGTGACAGACAAATAAATTTTCTCAAATAAAATTTCTTCTTGTATCCTAAACAGGATACAAGGCGCCACTTTCAGTTTTTGGTTTCCTGTCCAGGCTCTGTGCCATCTCCTCACAGAGGTTCTGCTGTAACACAGTAGGACTGCTGGACCAGAGGTTCTATAACACAGTAGGACTGCTGGACCAGAGGTTCTGCTGTAACACAGTAGGACTGCTGGACCAGAGGTTCTATAACACAGTAGGACTGCTGGACCAGAGGTTCTATAACCAGTAGGACTGCTGGACCAGAGGTTCTATAACACAGTAGGACTGCTGGACCAGAGGTTCTGCTGTAACACAGTAGGACTGCTGGACCAGAGGTTCTGCTGTAACCCAGTAGGACTGCTGGACCAGAGGTTCTATAACACAGTAGGACTGCTGGACCAGAGGTTCTGCTATAACGTAGTATGACTGCTGGACAAGTAGTTCTGCTATAACCTAGTAGGACTATAGGTCTGAGATTAAGTTTTAGATGATCATCACTTCCCCGACTCTGTTTTGAGAAGTAACTCATTGTAAAACAACGTTGTAAAATGTCGCTGCGCTGTATGCCAGCTACATGTCCATCATAATACAATCCATTAAGAAGGACACACAGCAGAGCTACATGGTCGGGGGATGAGTGCCATTGAAGAGCTACAAGCGAAACTCTAACCCAGAAACCAGCGACTGCCTGAGGACACTAACCTACTTCGGTCCACAAGATGACAACCATAATCTGTCACGGTCACTTATTCATCAAATTCATTCATTTGTTCATTCATGAGTGCATCCATTCACTGGGGTGGTTGCACGAAGGCCTTACCAAATACAGGTTTCCCACCGTAACAACCTAGTATAAAATGTATTAAATGACTACTAATGGCTCGTAATGCCTATTGGACCAATAAACACAATAAAAACAACTAGAGGACAAAGTGTGAAGGAACATAAGGCCACACACACACACACACTAATGTGTTCGTTCCCCCGCAGTTGAGGGCAATTTACAAAAAGTCTAGCCTATAAAATGGGCCTTAACATCTTAAGAGTTAAAACCCCTCCATTAAACGTGATTTCCCAGCCTGAGTATCCAAATTAAACTCAAACTATGTCAATGAAGCACAACCCACTGGAAACATTCACACGTCAACACATTTTTCATTAAATTAAACTTTTCAGACTCTACTCGGTTGACCGCATAGAACAAATAGACCACAAAAAAAAACAACGGACAAGGTGCGTTCATTGGTGCGTGCGTACCTGTGACCTGCGCGGTGCAGCAGCCCGCCTCGCCACCGCTGCCGCCGCCGCCGCCGCTGCCGCACTGGTCTCTAAGCGAGGACACCTCCGCCTCCAGCATCTCCAGACGGCTCAGCAGCGCCTTCAGCTCCGGCAGCCCGCCCGCGCCGGCGTCGCCGCAGCCGCACGCCTGCCGCGGCACGTTGATGCGGTGGGTGAAGACGATCTGGTTGTCCCGGTCCAGCGTGTGCTCGGTGGTGCTCAGCCCGGGGGGCGCGGCGGCGGCGGGGTCGTCCGCCGACGGCTCCGCGGGCCCCAGCGCCGAGCTGCCCGGGGACTCCAGGTCCACGGAGCACACGGAGCCCACGGGCACGTTGATGTTGTACACGTGGTTGAAGACCACGGGCTGGCCCGAGTGAGGCAGGGTGAGGTTGTCCTGCACGGCGGGCGCCAGGGACTGCCGGCGGTGCCTGATGGTCCGCTGGACCACCCCGGCGCCGGCCGGGGCCAGCACAGCGCTCAACAGGAGGAGGACGCTGAGGCCCAGGCTGGTGGGAGCCATGCTGGAGGACGTCACTGGGAACGGGTAGTGGGAAGACTACGGAGCGGTCCTGGTTCAGGTCGGAGGGGCCTTCGAATCAAACAGAAGAGACATCATCGATCAAACCACCGATATGGTTGGCCTGCATATAGTAGCTGATGGAAATGTTGTCCTTTGTACCGATGAGCAAACTCAATCCCCGGGAGTGAGCTGTGTTTGACAGACGGCTGAATTCAAGTACGGATATCCACAAACCTTTGTCCACAAAGGTTCCTTATTTTCCAACAACATACCATGCTGTCACTCTGCTATTGCTCGTGTGTCCTAGACATGCTTTATAGGACCTGCTTTTCATTAGGTTCTCTACGGGACATGCTGACACCATTCTAAATCCTGGCACAGTATGGAGACAGAATGTCAGCACTAAGACCCCGACTCAGAGAGCTTAGGGCCGCTTACTATAGACATGGGAGCACTCTGAGAGGAAAGCTCAAGACAAGGACAAAACGGTAAAACAAATCTTTTCAATAAAATGGCAAAGTGACAATGACAAAATTGAAGTCCAAGTTAAAGTTAGTGTGCATCACATATTGTTTCTGTTGTGATGTAGGTGGTGAAGTCCTGCATTAACGCTTTATTTTCTCCTGAGTGGCCGTTCCTCCAGGCTCAGATGACCTCATAACCCACAGACTGGAACTATCATTTGTGCTACAAACCCAAGGATGAATCGGAAACCTTTTCCTCAACGTGAGCAATGCCTACAATAGAAATTCACACCTGTAGGGTCGTAATATTCGTATTGCACAACGTCCAACCTTCTATGGGTATGATAATGACCTACTCCTCACCGTCCAGTCCCTCACCACCATTGATGATTACAAAGACCTCCAGGGTCAAAACCATTAAGCCACAACAACTTAGTCGCCTTCCTTTTTCTACGCACCTAAGGCCGGACCAGTTCTACATCTTGTCCTGCTCTATGGAAGCCAAACGTATAAAGCGGAGCTCATGTTTCACAGGTTTGTCCCATATGGTGTGCGGCTGTGCGCTATCGAAGGCCAAGGTTGGAGATGTAAGAAACAAAGCCTTCCAATGTGTTCTGGATGTTCCTCTAGATGAGAAGCCTTTATGCAGCTCAAGAAGGATCATTTGTAGTCTTGAGGTTGACCCATCAGGGCACACCCAACAATTCATGGGCAGGTTTTAAATTCAACACTAGGACAAAATCCAAGGATATCAATCTTGTTTTATTGTCTTTGACATTTGCAGGCGGTACACCAGCAAAGACCATCCGGAGGCCGCTGCGCCCCCGTCTGAAGCCCGTATCGGGGAGGTGAACCCGGGGTCGACCGAGGACATCGCCATGGGACTCGAAGAGGCAATTTGGACAGAGGATCAAAATACACAAAATGGGATCCTTAATTTATAATCCAGAATTGCCTAAACTGTATTATTTTCCCTCATAGCTGGCAGGGAAGAGGGAACTTTCCCACCTGGAAAAGACTAACTGGGAATGTTGGCCGTGGACGAAAGACATCTGTTTAGTTGAGCAGCAGAAGGAGACAGAGGTGGGCGTGATGTGTCCAGACCAGGTCGGTATTATGGCTTCTAACACAAGAACCAATGAATGCTGGAGCTTTAACTCTACTTGGCTGTCACCTTTGGACCTTGTGTCATTTCTGCTGACACAGATGCATTCCCACCGTTCAAGTGAATTGAGTGTGAAGATATTCCCACATTGGAATCGCTGCACTTCCTAGCTTATAAAGTTTGTAAGCAAGATTCCGTCCAAACACCCATCATATAACAAAGTTTTTACACTGCCAAATATGCCCGTCTTATGCGTGCCTTTTTCCCGCCATGGTCTGCGCATTTACACTGCCCGAGGTAGATTGCCGGCTTGAGCCAGCACCCCAATTTACCCTCCTGGACCCTACACACATGGCGGAAATGATGTAAATGCGCTTAGACGGCTCCTGCTGATAATGTGAGAGAAGGCGATGCAGTCGCATTAAATGAAGATGGTGAAAGATGGTGAAAAACAAGTGATCAGCAAAATAAAGAATTGGCATTTTTGCACTTGTAAACGTGAAGACGTGAAGACGGGGGATTTTAACCCCTTGGTTGCACACGGGCAAGACGGTGAAATTGCCAGGCGTGCCAAGATTCAGATTTATCTTAAAGTTCCCACATCAGCCCACTCTTTGGAAAGTCCCGCCCCTACGCAGACTGGGAACCAGCCAAATCTTTCAAGCTCATGTTTCATTTGCTCTGCAGATGATGTATGAGATAGACATCACATCACATCCAACATGAGGTGTGATGAACACGAGAACGGGGGAGGAGCACCGTAGAGGGATTTTCAACAACAACAAAGATGGCTGCCGTGGGTGTAGAACGGTCTGTTGGTTCCGCTATCAAGACAAAGTTAAACAACTGGACGGTATGTGTTCACTAAAAGAAGAACAAACGACTGAACTTAAAGCTTTTGGTGGGAAGAAAGTGGATTTTTTTTCGTGGGTCAGAGCCCATCAGCCGTTGTTATGATTGGTTGAGGGCCGATCCAAATGAGTCCAGAGGTATTTTGGTCTGCGCCCGCTGGTGACCCCTCTTGGAAATCCAAAACTAATGGAGAGGTTCCACATTAATGGCAGTTTGCAGTTCATTCGTCTGGGGATGCCAGACTAATGACAGACGTTCGAAAAATGCCATCTGACTTCTAGGCTTAGGACTTTAAGTGATCATCCTGTCTGTAAAGTGACTTAGACTTAGCAGTCTATCGGGAAGCCATTTCTGTCCCAGTCAGTTCTTTCTTCATGCAATTTAAAGCAGTGCTTTCATAAGCTTTACACACAAACACACACACACATATATATATATATATATATGTGTGTGTGTGTGTGTGCGCGTGTGTGTGTGTGTGTGTGTGTGTGCATGCGTATGTGTGTACTCCATACTTTACTACTACCTCCCAACTACAAGTGGGAACTACTTCTAGTAGTAGTAGTGTATTAGAACTAGTATACTCTGTGAAGCACTATATACAACCTATACTTCATGTGAACAATGCAACTGCTGAAAGCTCCGCGGGGCCTCTTCTACAACAGTGTCGGGGCCTCGGGGGTCTGTCTGGAACCCCCTCCTCACGGCCGGACAGGGACCATCAATCACCAGCTCATCTGTCCCGTCTCAGTTTTCGCTCCGTCTCCATCCTCGCGCATTCTTCGTTATCAATGGCGAAGGAAAGAGGGCAGCACCTCGAGCACCTGGACCAGCTGCAAGCAATCAGGAGCCGCGGAGAAAGACTCCGCACGGCGAGGCTCCAAGTGGGAGCAGTAACCGGGTAGAACAGAACGGGCGACAGCTCATTGAGAGCTTTAACGTTTTCCTCATGTTTTACGTCAGCTATGAAAATAAGCTCTCCCACTACGAATAATTAAGAGTGAGTCAGACGGTAGACGCTGCAGAACTGTTGTAGAAATCATTTATACACAACGCATTGGAAGCAGTTCATGTAGATCACCCTGTGCATCCTTTATGAAAGTAACAATCAATGGAATGTGGTATATGGCCGGGAAACCGCTATACTGTAACTAACCCCCCGCCCCCCCCCCCAACCCCCCCAACCCCAGGGCACAGACAGAACAGAGCCCGACCCTGAATCTCAACACAGCCCATAATGTAAAGAACATAGACATCATCCCCGTGGTGACTGTGCAGTGCAGAGAAAGCAACAAGGACGCAAAGTGAAACCTATGTTATTCATGACCGTTATGGTATGGTATTATGGTATATATGATATGAGGTCAAGTTTGCAATTTCCTTTGCCATGTATAGTCATCTTATGAACAGATTTGGGTATGCTATGAGTGATGTGTTATTCAGTACCTATTGCAATTGGTGAACCTACCAAAAGGAAGATCAAATGAAGGATTGAATCACCTCCTTCAACTGAGCCAACACACAATTATTTATTCAAATGTTCTAATGGAAAAGTCAACTTGATTGCATTGGCCATCGTAATACTATAATTTGTTGGACAGCCAATCTAAAAAGACAGCTGGATACTCATGCAAGTCCAGACTTTACTTAACATTTTCACGAAGGCACACACACACACACACACACACACACACAGCAGTACACGGGCAAGATCCAGCACACACACGCAAACCTGTGCTCCTGCACACACACAGAGACATGCAAATACACACATGCACACACAGACACACCCACACATGAACACATACTTACACACATGAACACACACACCCACACAAACACACACACACACACACACACACATGCACACACACACACACACACACACACACACACACACACACACAGACACACACACACACACACACACACACACACACACACACACACACTAACAGTGCCAAGATCCGACAAACCACACCATCTTGTGCTCCAGCACACACACAGAGGCAATAGAAAACACACACACACACACACACACACACACTGCATGCAGAGAAACCCACATGCACACACTACCAAGTAGAGCCACACACACACACACACACACACACACACACACACGCACACACACCAAAATGCACACACACACACACACACACACACACACACACACACACAGAACCACAAACGCATGCACGCAAAATAAAACCAATTTTTTTTTATTCACTTTGATACATTTGGAAAATCCCTTTTGGCCGGGCGCTCTGTGGCGGCAGATTGTCTCAGTCAGCCGAGCGCGGCGGTGAATAGCTCCTCCGTATGCCCGCTCCCCCAGTAGTCAGCCATCGCACCGAGCCCCTTTCCCCCCACGGGCTGTGATTCATTCCTCCCGGCAGCCAGGAGCAGCCAGGACGACGCACAGATCACGTCACTTCAGACGTCCCTCCAGGACTCTCACAAAGTGGCTGCCCTGCAGACCACTCCACTGGATACAGCGGAGTGGTCTGCAGAGCGTTGCACAACAGCGAGCGTTGATAAAAGTCACCGTGGTTATATATTCTGACTAAAGATGTTTTGATGTTGTGATGTTTTGATTTGACGAATAGCGAATGTAGAACATGCATCCCTAAAATGAATAAATGCACAGCAATCATAACCCTGCGTAGAAGTCCATGGATTCATTCGAATGAGCTTAAAGTCCTTGTGCCTTCCTGCAGCTCATCTTCCACATCACAACCTGCCCCGTGACTTACCTGCTGCCGCGCCGATCCACCGGGCTGCACAAGTCTCCACAGGTGAGGCGGTGCGCTCTCTGCGAGTCCTGCCCCAGCCAACCGCCTGGGCTCTTAGATATAACCACGATATCTGGTGTCACCGCTTCATCGAGGGGGAAAAAATTAAATATTCTCAGTTTTTCTTTCCTTTCCTCCTCTTTTTTTCTTTGTCTCCTCTCGTCAGCGTTGGCTCCTGGGGACCCTTCTCCCCTGGCACTGTGCAGAGCCTGGCAGCCAACGAGAGAGAGGGACAGATCGAGAGAGAGAGAGAGAGAGAGAGAGGCAGATGGAGAGTGCGAGGGAGAGGAAGAGAGAGTGCGAGCGATGTGGCAGGCTGTGAGGAGGGGAAAATGTCTTTTTAAAGTGTGAGGAGTCCAGCGCAGCTCGGACCCCCAGATGCTAAACTCAACCCTTAAATAGCCGGCGCTCTACATTCCCCCCCACCCCGTCCTCCTCTCTCCCCCCCACCCCGTCCTCCTCTCTCCCCCCCACCCCGTCCTCCTCTCTCCCTCTCCCCCCCACCCCATCCTCCTCTCTCCCCCACCCTGTCCTCCTCCCTCTCTCTCCCATCCCGTCCTCCTCTCTCTCTCTCTCCCCCATCCCATCCTCCTCCCTCTCTCTCCCATCCCCTCCTCCTCTCCCTCTCCCTCCCCCCACCCCCTCCTCCTCTCCCTCTCCCTCTCTCTCCCACCCCCTCCTCCTCTCCTTCCCCCCTCCCCTCCACCTCTCCCTCCCCCTCTCCCCTCCTCCCCTCCTCCTCTTCCTCCCCCCTCCCCTCCTCCTCTCCCTCTCTCTCCCACCCCGTCCCTCTCCCCCCCACCCCCTCCCCCTCCCCCTCTCTCCCCGGCGCACACCAGATTCCACCGCGGCGTTTTGGAGGCTAGTCTAGATGCCGTTGTTATTGGGTCATGGCACACAAACTATGACCGAGGGAAACAGTGAGTGCGGTTGGAGGAGGACCTGATGGGAAACGCCAGGAGAGGTAACAGGATGGCATAGGGATGCCCTGTATGTAGACTACACCTTTATTTATAAAACAGGGTTAGTCTACCAGTCAAAGCTTAGGAATCTGCTTCATATTTACATTTACATTTAACTTCAAAATGTGGAGAGAAACAGCCATTTTCGGATATGTGGTCCCGCTCACTTTGTGAATGAACTATACTGCACTGTTATAACCAACTCTGATCAGTATCCCATAAACAACTGAACCACAGGGAAAGGCTAGTGGTTTTAGTGTAAGGACCTGGTCTCTCTCCAGATCAAACCTTAAAGGACCATCGCTCTGGGTGATCATAGTCCTCTCTCCTTCACTAATACATCCGTTACCAATACAATTCAAAATGACCAAATTATACCAATTCTGCCTCAAGAGCATTTTCCATGAGCGCCCCTCCCCACCAACATAAACAATAGCAAGTCAGAGGACTTTGTTACAAGGATTCATTGTTGGGTAAAGTACCTGTGTGGTGGGGATTGAGCTTTGTTTTGGTCCAACATGTTCACAAACTCTGAGCTGAAGCTCCAAAAGACCAGAGTGCTGTATTGTTATTGTTGACAATATGTGTGGAGGAACGTTCTCACACTGCATCCACAGAAACAGGACCAAGAGGAACGTTTCAGTGAAGAACTGCCTGCTCCACCCACCCTGCTCCACCCTGCCTGCTCCACCCTGCCTGCTCCACCCACCCTGCTCCACCCTGCCTGCTCCACCCTGCCTGCTCCACCCTGCTCCACCCTGCCTGCTCCACCCTGCTCCACCCTGCCTGTTCCACCCTGCTGTAGCCTGCCTGCTCCACCCTGCCTGCCCGTCCATCTCGAGGTCAAGTTTTATTAGAGAAACCCAACCTGGTTTCAGTCATTTAAAACATTTTGTAGAAAAATGTAGCTGAACACCAACTATCCAGTAAACACGTCCAATCTCAACAGTCACTATTAAACCAGAAACTTCTTTACAGGAAAGAGTTATTAAACAATACCAAGACTTCACTTGAATAAGATTCCTAGTATAGCTTATCGTTAGAGCTGTTTCACCGAGATAATGAAATGTAAATCATTAATGACACTCACGGTTTGTTCAAGAAACTTGGCTTGCAGGCATAAAGACAGATACTTTCTTTCATTTTCCAGGGGGAGGTATTGATTTAGTCTCCTGTTTTACATGGAGAACTGAGGGAATAGTTTCGATGTGAGTTTCACTTTCACTGAGAGTTGGACATGTGTTTCACACATAGACACATACCTTGACCTACATACAAAACAGTTTACCAGGTGTGATGATTTTTATTATATTCCATCGCTGGCCTGCCTGTGTGACTCTCCGATGTTAAATACATAAATAAATAGATATTAAAGACATGAGAATATAAGAATAAAGAGAAAATCCCTGACTTTATTATTTACTATAAGCCTTAGAAAGAAAAATAGCACTGTATGTTAAATAAACTCAGCGAGGAATCCACCTTATTCTGAAAAGCCCAACACTTAGTTAGAC